>NC_056735.1:1968624741-1968762241 GCF_019279795.1 Protopterus annectens
ATGGAAAAGATGTTCACTGCATGATTGTTAAACAAACTATAAGGTGCACATAGTACAATCCTGTGAATGTTTTTGGTGAGTTTTTTAAAGATTAATACACATACAAAGGTTAAACCAGAGGTGGCATGCAAAATACTTCTATCCTTAAGAAATAGGTAACAGCAAACCTGAGATTACAGGGCTCAGTAGTAGCTATAACATTTTAAAAGGAACCAAACAGCTATACAATAATCTTTGCAACCCAGAGCCTACATGTGATACTCACCATGGCACAGTAAAAGCAACAACCCTAGTGAGAAAAAATATTTGAATTCAAAATACTGAGAGGTGTATAGAAACTATGTTATCTAAAGTTGTGTGATATACCAAACTAATATACAAAACAAGGCAAAAGTAGCTATGTAGATGTTTTACCAGCATAATCATTGACAGACCTTGTCTGCTATTGAATATTTGCTTCTTACAACTAATGACTAAATATTCATTTATAGAGGAATTTCTTCTATATCTGCAATTTCCATTATCCCTGTCATAGAAAAAGTTTTTTCCACTATTTAACATGCCTCTTCTGGGATTCAGGAAGAATGTTTTATGCTCATAGAAATTGTTCCTGCTGAAGGAGTAGTTTATGTGATCAAATAAAATGAAATCAGACATGTTTAGTCACAAAGAAGTCAAAATTATCAGCCGATCTGCATGTCTCTGAATTGTGTGTAATTACTGCTAGCACTAAATAGTACTTTTAAGTAATAATTATCACAGTCTGCCCATATATTGTATTTGCGCAGGAACCACCCTCACGAACTTTCCCTCATCCATGCAGACATTCACACACACACACACACACACACACACACACGCATAGACATGTGCACACACACACACACACACACACACACACACACACACACACACACACACACATACACACAAACACACGCATGCATACTCTCACAGACATCCCCACACTCAGAGAGAAATTCACTGCACATGAGATACACTCATCCTCACCTGAAACTGCTTTGTGACACACTCACCTGTACACGCAAATATAAACCTGCTCTATCAATCCCCTAACTGACAACCCTACTGTGACCACTGAGGAAGACACAGTCTCACAGACACACACACACACACACACACACACACACACACACACACACACACACACACACACACACACACACACACGCACACTTGCTCTATCAATCCCCTAACTGACAACCCTACTGTGACCACTGAGGAAGACACAGTCTCACACAAACACACACACACACACACACACACACACACACACACACACACACACACATGCGCATGCACACACACACACACACACACACACACACACACACACACACACACACGCACACACACGCACACACACACACACATGCACTCATACCCACACCTCTTCTTCTACGCCACCACTACATATCTGCCAAACATTCGTCTAAACTTGCCTGCAACTCAGTGATTAGATTCTTTGTTTTGACACATTTTGTTTATAAATGTGTCAAGAGTGAAGTTATAAAGGTTTTTAAAGGCTGTTTTACCTTCTCTCACTATTCTTTGCCAGCCAGCAGTCCCTAACACGAGACATAATCGTAACAGCATGTGGGTGCTTCAACCTTTGCTAAGCACTTCTACACACTGTTATGATGTCTCGTGCTAGGAAATCATTTAGCTAGTGCATCTTTTTCCTGATATTTGAGCATAATCACGATGCTCAATGCACTACAGCAGTTTTAATTTAAGGATATAGTACTGATGTTGAAAAGAAATGTACTGGCCACCACCCCTAACAGTCTAACATTTATTATGTAAGACTTTTTACTAGAATAACAAATACCTAATTACTTTTGAGAATTCTGAAAACCCTACAACAGCAATGAATCTCTGTGTTATGTGAATAATATTAAGTAAACAAAATGTTATACAATCAGGAGTAATTTTCCATTGTTGTTACATTAGACACTTGATAAAGATAGTCTGATGTGGCTGCAGAAGTAGGTAGAAAGTTTGCATTCTGTTACACTGGTATTAATTTGCCAGTGTCATACTCCTGAATAAATGTTACGGAGGCTGCTGTACAAATTACTCTGGGAGTATTACTGAGTACCGTTCATTAACCTCGCTGTCATTGGCATTCAAACATTACATTACATTACGTTTTTTTCAGATCGGCACAGGGACGGCTAGCAGGCAGGGTACTGAACAATGGGGACTAAATCACATTCCTACGGTTTTGCTATGCCATATAACAAGCACTGTTTTACCTCCTTTTTCATTTAAACTGCCAAACTAATGGAAGTCAGCATAGCTTTCAACTTGGTTTGATTATGAGCACACTTTTGATATCTAAATCTACATTACTAAACAATATCTCATTTCTGATGTTTGGAACATTTACACTTGAGCAGCAGAGTACAGTTACTTGCATGGTCAACCTTTTTGGAAATTTAATGCTAAATAAACTGTGTTCTTGCCTCCTTGGTAAATCAATATACTTCCTTGCACATGAAAAACAAGCCAACAGAAAATGCTGAGTAAATGCTACAAAACAAATAATAAAAGCACAAATTAACTAAATATAAAAGCAGACCATTCTCTAACTTCCTTCCAAATTTCAAATGCTTGCTACACTAGAATATGTCTCTTCTTTGAATGATTAAATAACACAGTCCACCAATCAGCTGAATGAAAGAAAAAAAGGAAGAAGCCCTGTTCTTTTTAGATTATGCAGAACAAAGATAGTGCCTAACTTCCTCAGATGCAACCCTCAGAAGACAGTACAAAACATTTCAGACAAAAGTAACCCAAAATGGTAAGAACAAGATGCTGGGATTGTCAGGGAGATCCCTCCACCATAAGTCTGATAGGCTAATATATACTGATGACTTCTCACTTTCCATTACACATGCCAACACTATAATTCTGCACTTGTTTTCAGAACAAAGTGATTTTGTACGGACATTGTAGCAGGGCTAGTGACCCTAAGGTGTAAACATTCGCTCTAGATAATGGCCACTGTCGATGTGCAAAAATGGAAAAATAGGGGGTTGTGGATGGCTAGATGAATCCTAACAACAGACTATTAATTTGAATTATATAATAAAAGTGAAATACGTCATCATACAGAAAACTAAGAAGACTGTGGGGAAACGTGTCCCTATTATATTTATAAGCTATGAAAATTATAATCCTACTTTCACCTTGGTGACATTTTACTCATAAGCAGTCAGTATTTGTTAAATTGATGGCACACAATAATGACCTAGTTCTCCCTATTGAGCATTATAATGCGCATTTTCTAAATGCAGACAAAAAGGATAATTTAAAAACACTGAAAAGCATCTGCACACTGACGACAAAAGTACTCTTTGTGATGGTATTTTAAAAATATTATGCACGTTTTAGAAGACGGGGGGGTCCTGGGATAACTATACTGAAAATTTTGCACTTACCTGTGTTTGGTGCCAGTGCTATTAGGCGGGGCATATGGCAAGTCCGTCATATTTCTGACAGCATTCAATGTTTTCATACTGCATTATTACATAGTTACATTTGTTTAGAAAATTTCATAACTCTAGTGTTGGTCACTTTTCAAGATCAAACATTGGATGTGTTTTACAGTTTTGCCTGAAATCATCTTTTCAGCAAAACATTCTCAGTAATTACTTATACTACAGTTCTAGCCTATGTTCAGCACTGCTGAATGTTTGTTTAACCTTTAACTTTTGTCTTCGTGGTTTCATTCCTTTCCAGTTTTTCTTGTAAGCATGTGTGTGTTCGCATGTGTTGCAATACTGTTCTTTCCAGGCATGCTAATGTTTTTGTGTTCCTCATCCCACCCTTCTAGTTTTTGCTGTCTCACTTTTCTGACAAACTGCTCCGAACTCTAATGTATGTCCATTCGAAAGCATATTGTAGATGCCTGTGGTAACAAGTGATTGAAATGATGAAGTCCATGTTTGTTAATGCTAATGTGAAGATATTAAGGAGACAAACCTGTTTTTCTTTTTTTTCATATAGTAGCAAGCACTATACTATATACACTGAGTATTTATTAGTTAACTTCTAGACACATGCATTGGTAACATCAAGAATACATTTTAATACAGCTAGTTAATAAGGATCCTCCCTCGTAAATAGTCAACCAACAGTCAGCTGAGAAATTTTGGAGTCAAGGATCAGGATTTATCTGGATGGTCATTCTCAATTCTTATTGAACTGAATAAGGTATTATCAGTAACCCTCATAAAGGCATTCAACTTTTTCCTTGATACAGGTCACATGCCAGAGGGCCATAAATCAGTGAACAATATACACCTATATAAGAGTTATTCAAGACAGCTTTTTGTTAAATCACACCAGCAAATTTTAAAAACAGCATGCAAGCTTTCAAAAATATAATAAAACAAATTGTATTTAAGGCTGTATCATTCGATTATATTTATTGATTGCAATGTTTTGTTATTTTTACTTCTGTTTAGGGTTGCTATAAAGGCAGATATTCTTTATACACATCTCAGTGTGTGTGTGTGTGTGTGTGTGTGTGTGTGTGTGTGTGTGTGTGTGTGTGTGTGTGTGTGTGTATGTGAGAGATGATCTAGTGACACGGTATGTTTAGGGCAAGAAATCTAGACAAAGCCAGGTGAATGGGCTTCTGTCATATGTGTATGTTTTGGGGTAGGGGGAGTATATACCTTTTTCTCATTTTTATTACATCACAAAATGAGAAATTAAGCAGAAGGCTAAACAGTTGCTGATTTCCATGCCAAGGCAGCTACTTGTAGCTGTAATAACCTGATGATTCCATTGCACTGCTCTTACCCATAATTATAGGAGACACTTATGTGGAAGGGCTCAGATGTCTACCATTAAGTACAGAGGATAGAAACTCCAAATGCCCTGAAGTTTAGTCTACCTTTATTTGTCTACTGTGTAACCCCGAGAAAGTTACTTAACCAGGCAGTGTTTCGTATTTGCCCTTGAAAAAGGGCACTTGAATTCAATGGGCATAGCAAGTTAAAATATGTAAAAAAAGGATAAAAAATAAGCAGATGCACAGATGCATAATTAAAACTTTATAACGCAAATGCTCATGATTTTCATCAGTGTACTTCAGATTAATTCATATTGGTGACATTGGTACATTAATGTTTTAAAACCTTATTTAGATGAACTGAAAGCTTAGGAGTTTCCACATAATAGGCAAGCTGCTGCAAGTAATTAAGTGGTGCTTGTATTTCTTTTTATAAAACATTACTTGGAAAATTTAAAAAGACAAGACAGGATGAAGACAGGAAATTTAATATGCAGCAAGCAAAGTAGGTCACATTCAGGAAGCCTCTCTCAGTGGTACACATTCAACAAAATATATAAAAGAAGGAATTCGGAGCTTATATCTATAGTCATACATTTGCTGAATAAAATCGTAGTGCTTTATATGCATTAAACTAGCAACTCATATTTAAAGGCTTATTCTCTAATAGCACACTTTGAATTAATAAAGGCTAGCGACTTAAAAGTTCAATGTAATATGTATGTATGTTTGAGTGTCATAAGGACACTTGTCTTGATAACACCTGCTTGCTTCTGCCTCTTTCCAGCTCTCATTGGTTATATCTGGAAAGAACATAACTGCTATTCTAAAGGTTTTTGATTCAAGAAGAATAAATGAAGAAATGTCTTATATAAATAGATGTACTCCATTACTGTGATACTATTCACAGATAAAACTAAAGGACTTTATCTGAATATTGTCCAATTGAAGTTATGAAAGCATTCAACACCATGCCCACAAAATCCCAATTGGAAATCTGAAGGGAAAGCGGTTGGCAGAAAGTTGAAAGGTGATGTAAAAAAGTGGTTCTGGATTAGACTTAAAAAGGTGGCTAATGACCATTATGGCATGACCACTATTTGTCAAAGGACCATAAATATTTGAAAGATCAGAATCAGAATCACATTTATTGGCCAAGTATGCACACATACAAGGAAGTTGACTCTGGTTTCAATGACTCTCCAAGTATGAATTATATAAATGACAAATATACAAGAACAAGACAAAAAAAATGTAAATATACATATACGTATGCATGCAAGGTGTAAAGTGCAACTCAGTGCAAGAAATACTGAAATAAACTCTGAAAGAAATAAGTATTAACAATATGTAAACAATACTGCAGAATCCTCGGAGACTTGGGAAAAAGAACACCACAGCCTAATAAGCTGAGTTAACCGTTTATGAACTTGACGGCCTGAGGAAAAAAACTGTTCTTCTGTCTGCTTCTTTAGGTGCGTATTAATGTATAATGCCTGGCCGATGGTAATAGTTCAAAAAGATGGTGGCCTGAATGTGAAGGGTTGGTGATGATTTTCCCTGCTCTTTTCGTAACTCTGGAATAGTACAGGTCTTGTAAGGAGAGCAAACTAGCACCAATGATATTTTCAGCAGGCCTGTCTATTCAATGTAACCTATTTTTGTCATAATTAGACAGAGATCCAAACCACACTGTTATTGAATATGTATTGCACATGCCACCATACTTAAAGATTAACACTTATCACCTGTTGTTATGTAACTCAGCTGTGGCTCCATCACTGAAGATATGTGATGGTAACAAGCTAAGCATTCCAGATCAATTCTCTGAGTAATAACAACTCTGGTTCCAAGCTATAACTGCCAAATTAATGTAGAAGAGCACCTGTCAGACTGTATAACAAGTGTGATTGCAGGGGAAGTGGTCCTGGTTCTGTAGGACTGCCTGATAAAAACTTACATGGAAAATTATGTTTAATTGTGTTACACTAATCCTAAAGCGAGAGAAATATGATTGAGGAGGACAACAGAGAATGGCAAAATCAATGATAAAATATATGGAATACTGAAACAGATTCAAACATTGGAGTGACATTATCCAAACCTACAGCCTATATGTGAGAAGGAACAGAGATTCTCTAATCTGAATCATTGCATCATAGTGGGAATCAATTTCTTCAGAGGGATTTATTACCAAAGCAAAAGGCTAAGAAAGGAAGACAGACACATTCCTGTGAGATGGGATAGATTTTGAAAATGCCACCATATGGAGCAGAGAGTTTGGCCTTAAAATACTTGCAACAGTGAAGCATAAACCATCACTCAGCAGTAGGTGTCATTGTGTATGGCTGAAGATGTGGAGGAAGAATCCAAATGAATTTGAGAGAACAAAGACACACTGTCTATTGTGTAGTCTTGGCAAGCCAATCTGCCTCCTTCCACCCGCTTTTCACAAGTTCATATATAAGTTCATAGGTTTACACTAGGCTAAAGATGATCAAGGTCTTTACAAGCCTAGCCATGCAACCCAAACTAGTTTTGTCTATGATTTCCTTGAATAACTATATGGTGGGGTATGATAATAAAGAGCTGACTAACAGTTATCTGGGGGGTATGTTAGTTGAGGATTAATTTACTTTCTGTTGACCTCTGTCTATCAGAGACATGGCATCCAGACCAGAGGTGACTTTGAGAATTCCTGTTTAATGATCAAGGTTTCTTTTGAATAGGGTAAGGGATTAACTCTGCTTCAAGTAGATGGGAAGTTTATTCCACATCATGGGGATTCTTGGAGACATATATCAGTCCCTCCAGCATGTTCTATTTATGTCACAGACAAAGTTCATGTTCTTGGATCTAGTGTTTTTGTGCTGTTTATACTGTAGATGTGCAAGAGATACATCAGAACTGGATATGAGGATGCCTTATATCATCATCATCAGCAGCAGCAGCCCCCTTTTTGCTATTTTCTACATGGGGTCGGGCTATAGTGTTAACTGTCACCATCTCCCTCAATTCAGTGCCACATTCCTGCTTTCTTCAGCACTCATGCCTGACTGTCACTGATCTTCTTTCATACAATGCATCCATCTCTTTGCTGGATGTCCTCACTTCCTCTTACCTTCTTTCTGTCTGTCCCAAATCTTCCTCACCAGATTTTTATCTGCTTTTCTGCACATGTCCAAAGCACCATAATCTGTTCTCTTTGATCTTTTCTGCAATCAGAGATACTTTGGCTTCTGCTCTTCTGTCCTCATTTCTTTATCTGTCCCACAATGTGCATCCTACCACCCTTCCCAGGCACTTCATTTCCATCACCTCTAGCATCTTCAACTGCACAGACTTTACTACCCAGGTTTCTGTACTATACAGTAGTACTGGTAACACCACTGTCTTGTCCACCTTACTTTTCAACTTCTTTGGCATCCTTCTGTCATAGACTATACCCGACACTCTATGCCAGTTGGCTGCAGCCCCTCTGATTCTAGCTTTGACCTCTTTATTCAGACTTCCCTTCTCCTCAGCTACCCCTCCCAGATACTTGAAGGTGTCTACCTGTTCCACTATCTTTCCTTCTTTCTCATTTCTCAGCTTCTTCTGATTTCCCCAATTTGCTGCCATTACCACTGTCTTATCTGTGCTTAGTTTCTTCCCATGTGCCTTCAGTTTTTCATTCCATTCTCCTATCCATTGCCGAGTTCTTGCTCAGAGTCTGCCTGTATTGCCACATCGTCTGCATAAAGCAACTTTGTTAATCTGTCCCCTCCGGCCTGTTTGCTAATGTAGTCCATCACCAGTATGAACAGCAGTGGGCTCAGAGCCCACACCCACTGGGAACCCCTCTGTGAGGCCGAACACTATTCGTACTTGAATCATTAGGTCCTTGTATATAGCCTGCACTAATTCTACCAATGTTTCTGGGACTTCAAACCACAGCAGTACTCTCCAGAGCAGCTTTCTTGGGACCTTGTCATATGCTTTCATCAAGTGTAGGAATAGCCAGTTGGACTCTATCCTCATCCCTAATTTCTTCTCAAGTGTCTGTCTCACTGCAAACATCAGGTCAGTTGTGCTGCATCCTGATCTGAATCCAAACTGCACATCTTCCATCTTACTTTCTAATACTCTGCATATCCATTTATCAGTCACCCTCTCCAGAACTTTCATGCAGTGTGATAGGAGTTTGATGTCTCTGTACTGCCCACAGTTGTGGATGTCGTCTTTGTTCTTGTACACTGGCATTAGTATGCTTATTCTCCAGTCATCTGGGATACACCTTTCTCTCCACACTGCTATGAGTACCCTCAGGAGCCATTTCTCCCCTATCTCACCCAGCATCTTTATCATATCTGCTGTGACCTCATCTGAGCCTGCTGCTTTCTCTGACTTCATTTTCCTTAGTGCTGTTCTTACTTCTCCTAGGGTGGGCTCCTCTTCTTCTCTCATCATAGGCTGTTTCTGAGGCAGTACAGCTTCTCTGGGGTTTTCTTCATTCAGAAGCTGCTGGAATTATTCTTTCCATCTGCCTTTCATGTCCTGTGGACTGGTGACCAGGTTGTTGCTGGCATCCCTTATGAAGGGTATCTGATTATCTTCTTTATATTTCTGGCTTTGCCTTGCAACCTGATATAGTTTCTTTGTGCCACTTACTGACTCACTTTCCAGAAGTTAGTAGAGTGCCTCTGATCCCCTATTCTTTGCTATCCCAACTTCTTTCTTAGCTTCTTTGTTAGCCAACCAGTAGTCCTTCCTAGCCTGGTTGGTCTTTTCTATCACCCCCTTCTTCCTACACTCCTTCTTTCTTTTGATGACTTGCTGGACTTCTGCTTTCCACCACCAGCTTTCCTTATGTACCTTAATTCCATACGTGGCTCGGTCACATATTTTTCTCTGTAGTTCAAACACATGCTGTTTTTAGGTGGTGGCATTCTTGTTCAACTCCAGCTACTTCCTCTTCTTCTTGGGGTGCTAGAGCCCTAAGTAATTCCTTGAATTGTTGTACTTTCTCTTCAGTCAACCTTTAGGCACCCTGGTCTCTGTTGACCTTAGAGCCTTACCTGACCACTGCTTTCAGCTGATTGTGGAAACTAGTGGTTTATGCTGTGGGCCAACTGTTTCACTGGGGATTACTTTGCAATCATGGATTCTACCCCAGTGCCTTTTACTTACTTGGAGGAAGTCTTCCTGAGTTGCATGTTGGCTACTTTTGTATGTGATCTTGTGAGTGTCTCTCTTTCTGAACCATGTGTTTGTCTCTCCTTCTTTATTCCTATTGCCCCACCCATGTGGATCCAGGCAATCCTCATATCCTGTTCTGTCTGTCCTGTTATGTGCATTCAAATCACACATTATCAACACCAATTCATGTTGCCCTGCTTTATCTAGTAGGTCCTGTAACTGCTGTCTGAATGCACCCTTTTCCTCACTATCACAACTCTGATGTGGGGTATAGGCTGATAGAGTCTATATCAGAAGATCGAAGTTTCAAAACTTCAAATCTGATATGTTCAACACCATATGATCGATGTCTTGAAACTTCGAATCTTTTAACGGAGATTTCTGTACAGTGTTGAAAGAGAAAATTTCCCTTTTCTGCACTGTAGTGCAATCTTGGAGTTGGTATATTTAAGTAGTGGGGGGGTGCACCCCCCCCCCCCCCACATGGGGGGGTCCAGGGGGGGCTTGCTCCTCTGCTTAGTGCATTTAAATGGTTTGTTTTTGTAAGTTGTATTTTATTACATTTTCGATGTTTCAAGACTTCGATTATATGGTGTCGACCATATCAGATCTGAAGTTTTGAAACTACGATAATGTAATATAGAGCCAGCTGATATTGTGAATACTACCCTATCATTACATTGGAGTCTTATTTCCATGAGTCTGTCATTAATTCTGATGATATCCCTCACTGCCTTCCAAAACCTCTCTCTCACCACAATTCCTACACCATTTGTAGCCTGGATTCTCCTGGTGAGGAATCTTTGAGGGCATTCCAAATGTTGCAATTGACTGAGTAGGTATATACTAAAGGGAGCATTCTACTCAATGATGGGTCTGAAAAGTGGCTGAATAGATGGTTACTCTAACTTCCTTGGACCTGGATGAAATACCCTTGCTTATGAGATGGGTGACACAGAACGATTTTTTTTACTATCTTTGCTACATGTTGGTCGAACACCAGATTACTGACTACATATGTTCCCAGAGTCTTAGTTCTTGGGTCAACAGTTTCATAACTCTAGTGTTGGTCACTTTTCAAGATCAAACATTGGATGTGTTTTAAAGTTTTGCCTGAAATCATCTTTTCAGCAAAACATTCTCAGTAATTACTTATAATACAGTTCTAGCCTATGTTCAGCACTGCTAAATGTTTGTTTAACCTTTAACTTTGTCTTCGTGGTATCATTCCTTGCCAGTTTTTCTTGTAAGCATGTGTGTGTTTCCATGTGTTGCAATACTGTTCTTTCCAGGCATGCTAATGTTTTTGTGTTCCTCATCCCACCCTTCTTGTTTTTTCTGTCTCACTTTTCTGACAAACTGGTCCGAACTCTAATGTATGTCCATTAGAAAGCATATCGTAGATACCTGTGGTAAGAAGTGATTGAAATGATGAAGTCCATGTTTGTTAATACTAATGTGAAAATATTAAGGAGACAAACCTGTTTTTTTTTTTCATTTAGTAGCAAGTACTATACTATACACACTGAGTATTTATTAGTTAACTTCTAAGCTATGCCTGAGACACATGCATTGGTAACATCAAGAATACATTTTAATACAGCTATTTAATAAGGATCCTCCCTCATAAATAGCGAGCCAAGAGTCAGCTGAGAAATTTTGGAGTCAAGGATCAGGATTTATCTCGATGGTCATTCGCAAAAATAGTCTCATCACACTAATCATTCAAGAATAAAAGAAACAAATCTGAAAAGAACATCTAGAACTCCATCTGGAAAAACCTGACCAAAATTTCTACTAAAACTTCTATAACTCTCTATGTCTCTCTCTCATCCCTCTCCCCTCTCCTCTTTCCTGAACAATTTATCTTTTTTACTTACTTTGAAATCACTTTTAATCCTTTCTTTTTTCTTTTTTTTTACATTACTCTTACTTTTCTCACACTTCTCTACCCTACACACCCTACACCTTAATTTGCTTTTCTCTTCTCTTTTATTTATTATAAGGTAGTAATATTAGTTCCTATAGTTAGTTGTTTTTACTACCAATTTTTCCTTTTTTCTGACTACAATTATTCTGCTTTTTTGCTTTTTTTACACTTCAAATGTTGTGTTTGTTTTATATATACTGTGGAGCTTTTCTCCCCGGGCCTCTACTGAAAATGGAAATATATCCAGCTAGACTAGCCTGGTCAACAAATGTAAAATAAATAAATAAATTCTTATTGAACTGAATAAGGTATTATCAGTAACCCTCATAAAGGCATTCAACTTTTTCCTTGATACAGGCCACATGCCAGAGGGCCATAAATCAGTGAACAATATACATCTATATACGAGTTATTCAAGATAGCTATTTGTTAAATCACACCAGCAAGTTTTAAAAACAGCATGCAAGCTTTCAAAAATGTAATAAAACAAATTGTATCTAAGGCTGTGTCATTCCATTACATTTCTCGATTGTAATATTTTGTTATTTTTACTTCTGTTTAGGGTTGCTATAAAGGTAGACATTCTTTATACACATCTCAGGTTTATTGGTGTGTGTGTGTGTGTGTGTGTGTGTGTGTGTGTGTGTGTGTGTGTGTGTGGTCCATCAAACATTTGTGACTTAGTTTAGGCTTCTTTTGTTATTTCATCACTCTTACCTTGTGCATATGAGTAGCACCTTTCTGTTTGTGGACCCTGCTGGCAACCTACAAATGTTTTGTTCATCTACACCACAATTAAAATCAAGTTGCACGCATTTGTTTATTTAGTGTGGCATCATGGTTATTGTTGCAGGTGTTGGTTCCCTACTTAATTTCTTGAGTGGGGTGCTTCCTCTGGCCAGTTGTCATGATCTTCCTAAATTAAAGAAGTTTTCCAATTTCTTTCCAGAAAAATACTTTCTGTCAGGTGAATGGGCTTCTGCCAAATGTGTATGTTTGCGTTTATATCACAGCATCAAAAGCCGAAAACACTGAACACCATTTAATCGAATCTAAATAATCTAAAGCACACAATATTTTACATTCAGAACAGCGAATTTTTCCCACGGAAAAATTTGCTATTCCGAAACACATTCACACAACACAGGCACACCAAGAAAACAGCAATCCACACACTTACACTTAAGATCATACATCTAACCCTACACTAAACTATACAAACACTACTGTCTATCCACTTACCTTAACCCAACCCTAACTCTATGGTCCATCACTATCGCACACTCACCTTACCAGCGCCCTAACCCTAACTCACGTAACCTGTCCCTAACCCTAAATTATGTCACTATCGCACATTCACCTCACCATTGTTCTAACCCTAACTCACGTAACCTGCACCCTAAACCTAATGTCCAAACAATCACACACTTACCTGAACGCCCGTAACTTTCCACTACAGTGCTAAAAATAGCAAAGCCACAGAAACGGACAACCAAATTATTTCCCTAGGAAAGAATTCAAAGTTCTGCAGCTTTGCTATTTTTAGCGTTTGATGCATAGTGTTCAACATTGTGGCATTCGACGTTATCTGCTTTCGATAACGTGATATGAACACGTATGTTTCGGGGTAGGGGGAGTATATACCTTTTTCTCATTTTTATTATGTCACAAGATGCAAAATTAAGCAGAGGGCTAAACAGTTGCTGATTTCCATGCCAAGACAGCTACTTGTAGCTGTAATAACCTGAGGATTCCATTGCACTGCTTTTACCCATAATTTTAGGAGACACTTATGTGGAAGGGCTCAGATGTCTACCAATAAGTACAGAGATTAGAGGCTCCAAATTTCCTGAAGTTTAGTCTACCTTCATTTGTCTACTGTGTAACCCCAAGAAAGGTACTTAACCAGGCAGTGTTTCTGAGTTGCCCCTGAAGAAGGGCATTTGTATTCAATGGGAATAGCAACTTAAAATATGTAAAAAAAGGATAAAAAATAAGCAGATGCACAGATACATAATTAGAACTTTATAACGCAAATGCTCATGATTTTTATCAGTGTACTTCAGATCAATTCATATTGGTGACATTGGTACATTAATGTTTTAAAACCTTATTTAGATGAACTGAAAGTTTAGGAGTTTCCACATAATAGGCAAGCTGCTGCAAGTAATTAAGTGGTGGTTGTATTTCCTTTTATAAAACATTATTTAGAAAAGTTAAAAAGACAAGACAGGACGAAGACAAGAAATTTAATATGCAGCAAGCAAAGTAGGTCACATTCAGGCAGCCTCTCTCAGTGGTACACATTCAACAAAATATATAAAGGAAGGAATTTGGAGCGTATATCTATAGTCATACATTTGCTGAATAAAATCGTAGTGCTTTACATGACTTAAAATAACAACTCATATTTAAAGGCTTATTCTCTAATAGCACACTTTGAATTAATAAAGGCTAGCGACTTAAAAGTTCAATGTGATATGTATGTATGTTTGAGTGTCATAAGGACACTTGTCTTGATAACAACTGCTTGCTTCTGCCTCTTTCCAGCTCTCATTAGTTATGTTTGGAAAGAACATCACTGCTATTGTAAAGATTTTTGATTCAAGAAGAATAAATGAAGAAATGCCTTTCATAAATAAATGTATTCCCTTCTGTGATACTATTCACAGATAAAGATAGTCAAGGACTTTATCTGAATATTGTCCAACTGAAGTTATGAAAGCATTCAACACCATGCTCACAAAATCCTAATTGGAAATCTGAAGGGAAAGCGGTTAGCAGAAAGTTGAAAGGTGATGTAAAAAAGTGGTTCTTGATTAGACTTAAAAAGGTGGCTAATGACTATTATGGCATGACCGCTATTTGTCAAAGGACCATAAATATTTGAAAGATCAGAATCAGAATCACGTTTATTGGCCAAGTATGCACACATACAAGGAATTTAACTCTGATTTCAATGACTCTCCAAGTATGAATTATATAAATGACAAATATACAAGAACAAGACAAAAAAAATGTAAATATATATTTACGTATACATGCAAGGTGTAAAGTGCAACTCAGTGCAAGAAATACTGAAATAAACTCTGAAAAAAATAAGTATTAATAATATGTAAACAATACTGCAGAATCCTCGGAGACTTGGGAAAAAGAACACCACAGCCTAATAAGCTGAGTTATCTGTTTATGAACTTGACGGCCTGTGGAAAAAAACTGTTCTTCTATCTGCTTGTTTAGGTGCGTATTAATGTATAATGCCTGGCCGATGGTAGTAGTTCAAAAAGATGGTGGCCTGAATGTGAAGGTTCGGTGATGATTTTCCCTGCTCTTTTCGTAACTCTGGAATAGTACAGGTCTTGTAAGGAGGGCAAAGTGATATTTTCAGCAGGCCTGTCTATTCAATGCAATGGCGGATTTAGGCCTTGGCGCAGGGGCGCGCGCCCTCCCCTTTGTTTTTTTTAAGCACCCTTACAGAGTGTTATAAAAAATTGCTTTTTAACTGTCTCAGTTGAAATCAGAAAATATACAACAAAAGTGGTACACAGTTAAGAACGTACCTCATTTGCTTGTACATTTTCAAATTTCAAATGACAGAAGCTTTATTTTCTTCAAGTAGTTATTTTTCCATCTTGCTTCACAAGTCATGATGGAACGCTCAATTAGAGTATCGAGTCAGGTGACTTGATAACCTAAGATCCCGAATTTCTCATCTAACGCATCTCCCATCATGACTACAAATCTTTCAGACAGTGAGACCGAGAGAAGCTTGCCGGAGGAACAGCTGGAAAAAAAAAAAAAGAGCGCAAGGTACTTGAAGGACAGCTGCTGGCTACACAATATTCTGGACTATTTCTGAGGCATTAACCCTGCCACTTATATGATGTTGTGTTAATCTATGTTACGGCACCTTGAAATCCCACGTTCTGTAAGTTTTTCGGTTGCCATACTTAAAAATGCGGTAGCGCTATTCATGATTATTTAGAAGTTTGGTCGCCTATTGCCATAGCTGTTTGTTATGGAAATACTCCCTTCCCTATGGCATTTTATTTGTTCCACATTATGAAGGACAGTGTTCCTTATTTTGTAGCTGGAAGGTCGAGAGTTATGATTGCTACTTGTATTTGTATGCCAATTCTTTCTCTTCCTAGTAAGATGAAAAGATGGGGAAAGTGTTAGCTTTTCCTTGACAATTTAAATGACTTTTCTACATGTTTCAGAGCCTTAATACTGGCAACACATATGAGATTGCTGGTATTCAGTGTGGCTCACAATTCCCACATTCATTAATTTAAACAGCTGCAGCTGTGCGGCTGTATCAGTGATTTTAACACTGCAGTGGAAGAACTAGGAATGGAAAAACAAGGACCATTGTGGCAAACTGAAAGATCTTTTTCTCTTCGAAGTGTAAGTAATGATGTGTACAGCTTGTGTAAGTTTTAAATTGAGATATGGTGCAAGTGGAAAGTGAGCAAAAGTGTAATTTAGTTGTAAGGGACAACAGAAAAAAAAAACTTTGGTGGGAATACAAAAAAGAAGAACAGAATATTTAATTCAAAAGTGAGAAACTGAGTTGACTGAAGGATTCTAGCATGTTGTAGCTAAATCTGGGGTAGCTGAGAAAATGAAACATAGGAAGTCGTAAGGAAAGTTATTGAAGTTAGCACAGAAGGCAGTAAATGTAACTCATAGACTGGGAAAATAATTTTAACAGTAGAAGTAACATGTCCTTAACCATTTCAGTGTTCTGTGAGTCATGTTTTAACTCTTTTAGCACAGTATTGGCTTTAATAAACTTGAGGTTGGGAGTTGGCATAATGGTTATTTACCTCAATAACACAAGGTTCAGGATTTCATAGGATCATAGGAGGTTACTAGGGCCTTTTACAAACAAGCCTAGCCTAGCCATGGTTTACCCTTGTTCCTTCATAGACCGAGAGAAATAACCTGTATTAGCATATGAATTTATGATCAACACCGACTTCCCCTATTCAAGAGGGACATATATGAAACTCCCGGGATTAATTTATGGTTTCTTATAAATAAATAGGAGCTCTGTTTAACTTGCACTAGGAATTTGCTCCGGAGGAGTGATAGCCTGTGGGAGATGTATCTGTCTCTCCAGCAAGTCATGTTTATGTTGCAGGCTAGGTCAAGGTCTCTAGAGTTAGTAACTCTTGTCCCATAAGATTTGCGGATGTGTAGCATTTTCATTAAGGCAGGGTCCAAGACTGCACTGTAGGCCAGGCACTAGTCGCCTCTAAGCAGTCTATACAATACAGAGTATAGTGACAGAACCTTCAGTCTGTCCGTATTGGTCATGTGATGAAGGCCTTGAATTTTCTTGGTGAGAAACCATTGAGGTCTCTTCAGCAGCAGCAGGTGTCTGATGAGGTACATGTAGAAGGGAGGAACGAGTAGAGAGGAGTTATAAACCCTTCTTTTTGGATGCTGTTCCCTTGCTTATGAGATGGGTAACATATAAGGCCTTCCTCACCACTGTGGATACGTGATGACCGAAGTTAAGGCTGCTATCAACCTACGTTCCCAAATCTCTCACCACTGGGTTTGAACTTAGGGGGGTATTTTTAATGTTGTAATTTGCCGGGACTTCACGTTTACTGAAGGGGATGATAATACATTTTTTTGTGTTAAGTTTAACTCCGTGGCTTTGGCACCAGTTATTTGTCTGCATAAGCCCTTTTTGTAGTATGGTGACCTTGTTTTGGGATTCAATGATTGCACCCAGTTTGCAGTCATCATCAAATCTAGTATGCCACAGGCCATCTGTTTTCACCTGAACTTCTGAGAAATAGATTCCAAACAGAAGTGGACCCAGCACAGATCCTTGTGGAACACCAGTAGTAACAGCTGTGCTGGTAGAGGTGGAATCCCCTACTTTGTCTGTATGAGTTCTGTCAGTTGGATACCCATCTAACGATGTGGTTTATCCCCAGCTTCTGTCTTTTTTAATTTCTCTAAATCTTTTGGGTTTCTAATACCGTGATAGGAATGGACCCCATTCCTAAGTCAGCATACGATTAAAGTTCATGAAATTAGTATTGTTTTAATCTTTGATGTCAGCCAGAAGTGCTCTTCATAGTGCCTCCAATATGCCCAGTAATGACTCCAGCAATTCATATGGGGTTACATGTATTGGTAACGTATCTAAATACGACTGAAGATTCTTTTTTATAAGACCCGTTGCTCCTACTGCTATTGGGACTGTCTGAGTAACTTTCTTCCACATTGCTATCATTTCTGCCTGCAAGTCTTGATATTTTATGACTTTGTGTCTCTGTACAGAAGACACTATAGTCACTAGGTGTGGTGATTTCAATGATGAATGTTACTTTTGTCTTCTTATGGATCAGTATATCTGGTTTTGTGTGTATTTGGGTAAACAGCCTTGAATACAAACTGATATTACATTACTGCATTCTTGTTTTGCAAAACCTGTTAATTATTGTTATCCTAGAATGGTCAAACCAGATATTGTATATAGGCAGTGGGCATTGAGGCTGTATGTAGATGAAATGACTGACCCAACATTTACTTTTTGTAATTCTGGATTTCCAAAACTAATGTGTCTTTGGGTGAAGCAAGTTAGAAGAGAAGATGTGACTTATTCTTTGCAACAAAAATATATTAATGAAACTATTACTTTTAATCATGTCAGGGTCAAAGTAGATACTTTAGGTAGAATACAGGTGTGGAGTTGGTCTGTGGATGAAATGATTGTCCCTTGTGTTTTGCTGCTTTAATTCCAGCTTTGAATTCTATCTTTGAAGGAGTAAAGTTTATTTGGATAAAGCAATCTGTCACTACTGTTTATGTGAAAATTACATTAATGTTAGCAGACACTACAGGTAGGCAATGGGTATGGTAACTGTCCATGGATTAAATGACTGGACCCTGCTGTTTGATGTTGTAATTCTAACTTTGAAGGACTGAGATGTATTTGAGTGAAACAACCTGGAAGACAAGTAGTGATTATTGTGTCTGTGAAACAAAATGCACATTAATACATTATTTTTTATACTAGAAGGGTCAAACCAGATACTTCAAGTAGGCAATGGGTATGGTGGCTATTTGTCAATAATAATGATTGGCCCTGAACTGTTAGATGACATGTTTGTGTTCTGCTGAGGAAAGCTTTTATCGAGTGACCTACATATGGCCGAAAATTGAAGTCTTGAGCCTCAGTTGCCCAAAGTTCAACACTCTGACAGTCTGAGTACCTCCAATGGAAATCACTGTCAGTCAGTTCTACCAGCAATGACCTTTTTGAGGGAATTTTACCCTTGTTTGAGTTACAGTGATGATGGAGTTGGTATATATACGTTTTGGGGTATAGAGTTCTTGCCCCTCACCTCCACATCATAGGGTGCAGGGGGGGCTTTAACCTTGGAAAAACATTTAAAAAGTGTTTTCTTTGTTTTTTTTTTTGGCAAATACAGTTTGGGGATTCCAGTCCTTAGAACATTCAGTTTTTTCCTGTCATAATGGAAGTGTTATTTTATTTGCACAAATTAAATGGAATTTTTATTGATTCAGCTCAAAGCATGTGCTTTTGGTTTATATTTGATACTGCATGACATTAAGGTTGATATTATGTTATATTTCTCTGTGATATTTTACAGTGATTTCATTTGTTTTCTTAACAGCATATAACTGAACTGAGGTATTCATAGACTGTTACTAGGCTAACGGCTTGGGGGGGGGGGGGCTTTATAAGCCTAGCCAAGTTTTTCCGAAAGAATAATGATGTCCTGCATCCAAATAGGACATTGAGGATCAGGCATTTATAAGCTACCTCTGTCCATAAAGGACATGGATGACAGGCCCCGTGCAAATTTCCTGTTCCCCATCCACTTGTCTATGTTGTGCTTAAATTGGGTAATAGACCAACTCAGTTTCACATGGATGGGAATCCTGTTCCATAGGAGGATCAGTCTCTGGGACACATATCTGTCTCTCCAACATGTACTGTTTAAATCACAAACAAAATTCAGGTTCCTAGACCTTGTATTTTCAGTACTCTTTGACTTACGTGTATGTAGGAGATTCATAAGTGTGGGGTTTTTGGATGCCTTGTAAGCCAGGCATAGATCATCTCTCAGCAATCTCTAGGAAACTGAGTAGAGGGAAAGGTCTTTAAAGTGCTCTGCCTGCTTTTGAAATTTTTCACATAATATGTAGTTCCTTACATTTGTGTGTGTGTTTGCATAGTTATTCACTGGCTTTGCAGAAATTCTTTATTACTTACAAAGTTGTTTGCATTTGCTATGCTACTTGCTGAGGTGGTATCGCCTTTACTGGGACTCTTTGCTAGGCCATCATAATACATATACAAACTGTGTCATTATGGGAGAGCTCTGTGACCTGCCATGAGTAACCAATAGTTGGTACTGTCTGTAAATTTGATGTATGCTAGGCAGGAGTCACCTACCTCCACTACCACAGCCAGAACACAATGATGTGCAAAAGAATATATATATTGCTGACTTTTCATATGTGCTGTCAGAGCATCTTAAGGATCTTTCCACAGCCCTTCCACAGCCAGTGTTCCACCCACCTACACCTCACACTGGTGTACTTTCCAGACTGTACCCTCCCTTCTGGAAATTTCTGGATCCACCAACCACTAGTCAACTGACCAGACTGCGCCCCCCCTTTTGCAGATTCCTAGATCCGCCACTGCAATGTAACCTATTTTTGTCATAATTAGACAGAGATGCAAACCACACTGTTGTTGAATATGTATTGCACATGCCACCATACTTAAAGATTAACACTTATCACCTGTTGTTATGTAACTCAGCTGTGGCTCCATCACTGAAGATATGTGATGGTAACAAGCTAAGCATTCCAGATCAATTCTCTGAGTAATAACAACTCTGGTTCCAAGCTATAACTGCCAAATTAATGTAGAAGAGCACCTGTCAGACTGTATAACAAGTGCGATTGCAGGGGAAGTGGTCCTGGTTCTGTAGGACTGCCTGATAAAAACTTACATGGAAAATTATGTTTAATTGTGTTGCACTAATCCTAAAGCGAGAGAAATATGATTGAGGAGGACAACAGAGAATGGCAAAATCAATGATAAAATATCTGGAATACTGAAACGGATTCAAACATTGGAGTGACATTATCCGAACCTACAGCCTATATGTGAGAAGGAACAGAGATTCTCTAATCTGAATCATCGCATCATAATGGGAATCAATTTCTTCAGAGGGATTTATTACCAAGGCAAAAGGCTAAGGAAGGAAGACAGATGCATGCCTGTGAGATGTGATAGATTTTGAAAATGCCACCATATGGAGCAGAGAGTTTGGCCTTAAAATACTTGCAACAGTGAAGCATAAACCATCACTCAGCAGTAGGTGTCATTGTGTATGGCTGAAGATGTGGAGGAAGAATCCAGATGAATTTGAGAGAACAAAGACACACTGTCTATTGTGTAGTCTTGGCAAGCCAATCTGCCTCCTTCCACCCACTTTTCACAAGTTCATATATAAGTTCATAGGTTTATACTAGGATAAAGACGATCAAGGTCTTTACAAGCCTAGCCATGCAACCCAACCTAGTTTTTTCTATGATTTCCTTGGATGACTATATGGTGGGGTATGATAATAAAGAGGTGGCTAACAGTTATCTGGGGGGTATGTTAGTTGAGGATTAATTTACTTTCTGTTGACCTCTGTCTATCAGAGACATGGCATCCAGACCAGAGGTGACTTTGAGAATTCCTATTTAATGATCAAGGTTTCTTTTGAATAGGGTAAGGGATTAACTCTGCTTCAAGTAGATGGGAAGTTTATTCCACATCATGGGGATTCTTGGAGACATATATCAGTCCCTCCAGCATGTTCTATTTATGTCGCAGACAAAGTTCATGTTCTTGAATCTAGTGTTTCTGTGCTGTTTATACTGTAGATGTGCAAGAGATACATCAGAACTGGATCTGAGGATGCCTTATATCATCATCATCAGCAGCAGCAGGACCCTTTTTGCTATTTTCTACATGGGGTCGGGCTATAGTGTTAACTGTCACCATCTCCCTCAATTCAGTGCCACATTCCTGCTTTCTTCAGCACTCATGCCTGACTGTCACTGATCTTCTTATATACAATGCATCCACCTCTTTGCTGGATGTCCTCACTTCCTCTTACCTTCTTCCTGTCTGTCCCAAATCTTCCTCCCCAGATTTTTATCTGCTTTTCTGCACATGTCCAAACCACCATAATCTGTTCTCTTTGATCTTTTCTGCAATCAGAGATACTTTGGCTTCTGCTCTTATGTCCTCATTTCTTTATCTGTCCCACAATGTGCATCCTACCACCCTTCCCAGGCACTTCATTTCCATCACCTCTAGCATCTTCAACTGCTCAGACTTTACTACCCAGGTTTCTGTACTATACAGTAGTACTGGTAACACCACTGTCTTGTCCACCTTACTTTTCAACTTCTTTGGCATTCTTCTGTCATAGACTATACCCGACACTCTATGTTAGTTGGCTGCAGCCCCTCTGATTCTAGCTTTGACCTCTTTATTCAGACTTCCCTTCTCCACAGCTACCCCTCCCAGATACTTGAAGGTGTCTACCTGTTCCACTGTCTTCCCTTCTTTCTCATTTCTCAGCTTCTTCTGATTTCCCCAATTTGCTGATATTACCACTGTCTTATTTGTGCTTAGTCTCTTCCCATGTGCCTTCAGTTTTTCATTCCATTCTCCTATCCATTGCCGAGTTCATGCTCAGAGTCTTCCTTTATTGCCACATTGTCTGCAGAAAGCAACTTTGTTAATCTGTCCCCTCCGACTTGTTTGCTAATGTAGTCCATAATCAGTATGAACAGCAGTGGCCTCAGAGCTCACACCCACTGGGAACCCCTCTGTGAGGCCGAACACTATTCATACTTGAATCATTAGGTCCTTGTATATAGCCTGCACTAATTCTACCAATGTTTCTGGGACTTCAAACCACAGCAGTACTGTCCAGAGCAGTTTCTTGCGACCTTGTCATATTCTTTCACCAAGCCTAGGAATGGCCAGTTGAACTCTATCCTCATCCATAGCTTCTTCTCAAGTATCTGCCTCACTGCAAACATTGGGTCAGTTGTACTGCATCCTGATCTGAATCCAAACTGCTCATCTTCCATCTTACTTTCTACTACTCTGCATATCCATTTATCAGTCACCCTCTCCAGAACTTTCATGCAGTGTGATAGGAGTTTGATGCCTCTGTACTGCCCACAGTTGTGGATGCCCTCTTTGTTCCTGTACACTGGCATTAGTATGCTTATTCTCCAGTCATCTGGGATACACCTTTCTCTCCACACTGCTATGAGGACCCTCAGGAGCCATTTCTCCCTTATCTCACCCAGCATCTTTATAATATCTGCTGTGACCTCATCTGAGCCTGCTGCTTTCCCTGACTTCATTTTCCTTAGTGCTGTTCTTACTTCTTCTAGGGTGGGCTCCTCTTCTTCTCTCATCATAGGCTGTTTCTGAGGCAGTACAGCTTCTCTGGGGTTTTCTTCATTCAGAAGCTGCTGGAATTATTCCTTCCATCTGCCTTTGATGTCCTGTGGGCTGGTCAGCAGGTTGTTGCTGGCATCCCTTATGAAGGGTGTCTGATTATCTTCTTTATATTTCTGGCTTTGCCTTGCAACTTGATATAGTTTCTTTGTGCCACTTACTGAATCACTTTCCAGAAGTCAGTAGAGTGCCTCCGATCCCTTATTCTTTGCTATTGCAACTTCTTTCTTAGCTTCTTTGTTAGCCAACCAGTAGTCCTTCCTAGCCTGGTTGGTGTTTTCTATCACCCCCTTCTTCCTACACTCCTTCTTTCTTTCGATGACTTGCTGGACTTCTGCTTTCCACCACCAGCTTTCCTTATGTACCTTAATTCCATACGTGGCTCGGCCATATATTTTTCTCTGTAGTCCAAACACATGCTGTTTTTAGGTGCTGCCATTCTTGTTCAACTCCAGCTATTTCCTCTTCTTCTTGGGGTGCTAGAGCCCTGAGTAATTCTTTGAATTGTTGTACTTTCTCTCCAGTCAACCTTTAGGCAAACTGGTCTCTGTTGACCTTAGATCCTTATCTGACCACTGCTTTCAGCTGATTCTGGCAACTACTGGTTTATGCTGTGGGCTGACTGTTTCACTGGGGATTACTTTGCAATCATGGATTCTACCCCAGTGCCTTTTACTTACTTAGAGGAAGTCTTACTAAGTTGCATGTTGGCTACTTTTGTATGTGACCTTGTGACTGTCTCTTTTTCTGAACCATGTGTTGGTCTCTCCTTCTTTATTCCTATTGCCCCACCCATGTGGATCCAGGCAATCCTCATATCCTGTTCTGTCTGTCCTGTTATATGCATTCAAATCACACATTATCAACACCAATTCATGTTGTCCTGCTTTATCTAGTAGGTCCTGCAACTGCTGTCTGAATGCACTCTTTTCCTCACGATCACAACTCTGATGTGGGGTATAGGCTGATAGAGTCTATATCAGAAGACCGAAGTTTCAAAACTTCAAATCTGATATGTTTGACACCATATGATCGAAGTCTTGAAACTTCGAATCTTTTAACGGAGATTTCCCTACAGTGTTGAAAGGGAAAATTTCCCTTTTCTACACTGTAGTGCGATGTTGGAGTTGGTATATTTAAGTAGTGGGGCGTGCAGCCCCCGTGCAGCCCCCCCACATGGGGGGTCCAGGGTGGCTTGCTCCCCTGCTTAGTGCATTTAAAGGGTTTGTTTTTGTAAGTTGTTGTATTTTATTACATTTTCGATGTTTCAAGACTTTGATTATATGGTGTCGACCATATCAGATTCAAAGTTTTGAAACTTCGATAACGTAATATAGAGCCAGCTGATATTGTCAATACTACCCTATCATTACATTGGAGTCTTATTTCCATGCATCTGTCATTAATTCTGATGCTATCCCTCACTGCCTTCCAAAACCTCTCTCTCACCACAATTCCTACACCATTTGTAGCCTGGATTCTCCTGGTGAGGAATCTTTGAGGGCATTCCAAATGTTGCAATTGACTGAGTAGGTTTATATCAAAGGGAGCATTCTACTCAATGATGGGTCTGAAAAGGGGCTGAATAGATGGTTACTCTAACTTCCTTGGACCTGGATGTAATACCCTTGCTTATGAGATGGGTGACACAGAACGATTTTTTTACTTTCTTTGCTACGTGTTGGTCGAACACCAGATTACTGACTACATATGTTCCCAGATTCTTAATTCTTGGGTCAACAGTTTCATAACTCTAGTGTTGGTCACTTTTCAAGATCAAACATAGGATGTGTTTTAAAGTTTTGCCTGAAATCATCTTTTCCGCAAGACAATCTCAGTAATTACTTATACTGCAGTTCTAGCCTATGTTTAGCACTGCTGAATGTTTGTTTAACCTTTAACTTTGTCTTCGTGGTATCATTCCTTGCCAGATTTTCTTGTAAGCATGTGTGTGTTTCCATGTGTTGCAATACTGTTCTTTCCAGTCATGCTAATGTTTTTCTGTTCCTCCTCCCACCCTTCTAGTTTTTTCTGTCTCACTTTTCTGACAAACTGGTCCGAACTCTAATGTATGTCCATTAGAAAGCATATTGCAGATGCCTGTGGTAAGAAGTGATTGAAATGATGAAGTCCATGTTTGTTAATGCTAATGTGAAAATATTAAGGAGACAAACCTGTTTTTTTTTTTTTCATATAGTAGCAAGCACTATACTATACACACTGAGTATTTATTAGTTAACTTCTAAGCTATGCCTGAGGCACATGCATCGGTAACATCAAGAATACATTTTAATACAGCTATTTAATAAGGATCCTCCCTTGTAAATAGTCAGCCAAGAGTCAGCTGAGAAATTTTGGAGTCAAGGATCAGGATTTATCTCGATTGTCATTCTCAATTCTTATTGAACTGAATAAGGTATTATCAATAACCCTCATAAAGGCATTCAACTTTTTCCTTGATACAGGCCACATGCCAGAGTACCATAAATCAGTGAACAATATACGTCTATATAAGAGTTATTCAAGATAGCTATTTGTTAAATCACACCAGCAAATTTTAAAAACAGCATGCAAGCTTTCAAAAATGTAATAAAACAAATTGTATCTAAGGCTGTATCATTCCATTACATTTCTCGATTGTAATATTTTGTTATTTTTACTTCTCTTTAGGATTGCTATAAAGGCAGACATTTTTTATACACATCTCAGGTTTATTGGTGTGTGTGTGTGTGTGTGTGTGTGTGTGTGTGTGTGTGTGTGTGTGTGTGTGTGTGTGTGTGTGTGTGTGTGTGTGTGTGTGTGTGTGTGTGTGTGTGTGTGTGTGTGTGTGTGTGTTTCAGCAAACATCTGTGATGCAGTTTAGGCTTCTTTTGTTATTTCATCACTCTTACCTTGTGCATATGAGTGGTACCTTTCTGTTTATGGACCCTGCTGGCAACCTACAAATGTTTTGTTCATCTACCCCATATTTAAAATCAAGTTGCATGCATGTGTTTATTTATTGTGGCATCATGGTTATTGTTGCAGGTCTTGGTTCCCTACTTAATTTCTTGAGTGGGGTGCTTCCTCTGGCCAGTTGTCATGACCTTCCTAAATTAAAGAAGTTTTCTAATTTCTTTCCAGAAAAATACTTTCTGTCAGGTGAATGGGCTTCTGCCGTATGTGTATGTTTGCGTTTATATCACAGCATCGAAAGCCGAAAACACCGAACACCATTTAATCGAAACTAAATAATCTAAAGCACACAATATTTTACATTCAGAACAGCAAATTTTTTCCCAGGAAAAAATTTTGCTATTCTGAAACACATTCACACAACACAGGCACACCAAAAAAACAGCAATCCACACACTTACACTTAAATCATACATCTAACCCTACACTACTCTATACAAACACTACTATCTATCCACTTACCTTAACCCAACCCTAACTCTATGGTTCGTCACTATCGCACACTCAGCTTAACTGTGCCCTAACCCTAACTCACTTAACCCGCCCCTAACCCTAAACTATGTCACTATCGCACATTCACCTCACCATTGTCCTAACCCTAACTCACGTAACCTGCGCCCTAAACCTAACGTCCACACAATCACACACTTACCTGAACGCCCGTAACTTTCCACCAGAGTGCTAAAAATAGCAAAGCCACAAAAATGGACAACCAAATTCTTTCCCTAGGAAAGAATTCAATGTTCTGCAGCTTTGCTATTTTTAGCATTCGATGCATAGTGCTCCACATTGTGGCATTTTACGTTATTGGCTTTCGATAATGTGATATGAACCCGTATGTTTTGGGGTAGGGGGAGTATATACCTTTTTCTCATTTTTATTATGTCACAAAATGCAAAATTAAGCAGAGGGCTAAACAGTTGCTGATTTCCATGCCAAGGCAGCTACTTGTAGCTGTAATAACCTAATGATTCCATTGCACTGCTCTTACCCATAATTTTAGGAGACACTTATGTGGAAGGGCTCAGATGTCTACCAATAAGTACAGAGATTAGAGGCTCCAAATTTCCTGAAGTTTAGTCTACCTTCATTTGTCTACTGTGTAACCCCAAGAAAGTTACTTAACCAGACAGTGTTTCTGAGTTGCCCCTGAAAAAGGGCATTTGTATTCAATGGGAATAGCAACTTAAAATATGTAAAAAAAGGATAAAAAAGTAAGCAGATGCACAGATGCATAATTAAAACTTTATAACGCAAATGCTCATGATTTTCATCAGTGTACGTCAGAACAGTTCATATTGGTGACATTGGTACATTAATGTTTTAAAACCTTATTTAGATGAACTGAAAGTTTAGGAGTTTCCACATAATAGGCAAGCTTCTGCAAGTAATTAAGTGGTGGTTGTATTTCCTTTTATAAAACATTATTTGGAAAATTTAAAAAGACAAGATAGGATGAAGACAGGAAATTTAATATGCAACAAGCAAAGTAGGTCACATTCAGGCAGCCTCTCTCAGTGGTACAAATTCAACAAAATATATAAAGGAAGGAATTTGGAGCATATATCTATAGTCATACATTTGCTGAATAAAATCGTAGTGCTTTACATGAGTTAAATTAACAACTCATATTTAAAGGCTTATTCTCTAATAGCACACTTTGAATTAATAAAGGCTAGCGACTTAAAAGTTCAATGTGATATGTATGTATGTGTGAGCATCATAAGGACACTTGTCTTGATAACAACTGCTTGCTTCTGCCTCTTTCCAGCTCTCATTGGTTATGTTTGGAAAGAACATCACTGCTATTCTAAAGGTATTTGATTCAAGAAGAATAAATGAAGAAATGCCTTTCATAAATAAATGTATTCCCTTACTGTGATACTATTCACAGATAAAGATAGTCAAGGACTTTATCTGAATATTGTCCAATTGAAGTTATGAAAGCATTCAACACCATGCTCACAAAATCCTAATTGGAAATCTGAAGGGAAAGCGGTTAGCAGAAAGTTGAAATCATTATTCAAATCAAATCACCATATGGTCGAAGTCTTGAAACTTCTAATCTTTTAATGGAGATCTCCGTATAGTGTGGAAAGGGAAAATTTCCCTTTTCTGCACTGTAGTGCGATCTCGGAGTTGGTATATTTAAGTAGCGGGTGGGCGGGTGCAGCTCCCCACATGGGGAGGTCCAGGGGGGCTTGCCTCCCTGCATAGAGCATCTAAATGGTTTGTTTTTGTAGGCTGTTGTGTTTTATTACATTTTCAATGTTTCAAGATTTCGATTATATGGTGTCGACCATATAAATTCAAAGTTTTGAAACTTTGATAATGTAATATAGACCCAGCAGATATTGTGAATACTACCCTATCATTATATTGGAGTCTTATTGCCATGAGTCTGTCATTAATTCTGATGATATCCCTCACTGCCTTTCGAAACCTCTCTCTCACCACAATTCCTACACCATTTCTAGCCTGGATTCTCCTGGTGAGGAATCTTTGAGGGCATTCCAAATGTTGCAATTGACTAGATAGGTATATACAAAAGGGAGCATTGTACTCAATGATGGGTCTGAAAAGTGGCTGAATAGATACTCTAACTTCTTTGGACCTGGATGTCATACCCTTGCTTATAAGATGGGTGACACAGATCGATTTTTTTACTATCCTGGCTACGTGTTGTTCGAACACAAGACTATATATGTTCCCAGATTCTTAATTCTTGGGTCAACAGTTAGGGGTGTTTTCGTTGATGATGATTTTGCAAATGGCACTATAATGCATTTCTATGTATTGAGGCATGGTTACAATTTATTGTCACATGCATACCTGTGTACATGTTCCCAAGCTGCATAAGCAAAGTCTAGATTAATTGATACTGCCTCAGTGAAACCTATAGCCCTTGCATTATGGTAGTTATTACCTATGCTGTAAATTCTATACATAGATGCTTTATTGCTTATCAGACTCCCACCCAAACTCCAGAAAGTTACTTATCAAGGAATAAAAGTATCAAAACGTCAATGGTAGAAGAAAGGAAGACTGATGTTTGGGATGCAAAAGTCAAACAAATTAATTATAAGTAATCATATATGCATTCTACTGTAAAAATCACCACCTCAAAATTGAAAAAAAGCAAAACTATAATTTTCATATGGTTACAAAACAATAATCCTATAAACAGGGGAGACTAGCTTATGTTCCATAGACACAAACTGAATCTCTCATACAAATCTCACAGATAAGAAAAGCATTAAACCTTACAGAACTATTATGATTTACATTTGTTTTCTCTTTAATCTGTTTTTTTTTTTAATTTCTGATGACATATCGGAAAAGATCAATTAAGCACAAAATCTTTTTGACAACTTACTGCACTAATAAAATGGATGACACTATTTGCCAAGCACAGTTTACAGTTGCTTAGACAGCGTCCTCTAAGAAATCAAATATATTGCTTCAAATTCAGTCTGGAAACTATGGATGTGAAATATAAGCCATATAAGTAGACATAAATCAATCAAGTTGTTATTTGTGTAAATGTTACAAACTATATATATAATAAAGCAAATAAAATACATTTAGATAACTAATATGTAGAACATCTAAATACTTGCTCAGCAGCTTGTAAGAAAGGTATCTATTTAGGTATTTGTTATAGCTATCTACAATAAGGCACTCAAGAAGCAGCCAAGATGCTGAGTTCCAGATGTTAAATAGCTGCTAAAAGAAAGACAGTAAACAGCAAAACATAGCAAGACATAGGCTATGTATATCACACTGTACACTTTGTAAAAAATAATTTAGTTTAGACAACCAGATGTGCTACAATTTTTAAAAAGCTAGCATGTTTTTGATGGCTTGTGCTTATATATTTTCTTGCATGACTTTTTCTTTTTAGCATACCTGTCTGACTAATCGGATGGTTTGCTTAAGTTTTTTTTTTTTCTTGTAGTAAAAATGTATAACGTTGAAAAATATTTACTGAGTGGGAATTGGTGTTGATCTAGACCTATGGAGGAAACTAGATACATGTTGGGAAGCTGACATGCAGTTCCAAAAGTTCTGGCTGTGCCCAGAATAGGTCTGAGCTAGCTGACAAGGGGCAGACAACACACACATACATACAAAAATATAAATTAATCTATTTACAGGTAACCACTGCAGGAGTTAGTGTGATATAATAAATGGCAGTATAATGAGGTAATGAGCATAATAGCAGTGGAGGGAGTGCAACACTAGCTGTTACCTACAGAGTTCTCACCTCGCATCCCCAACTATATATAGTATTATAATAGCTAGCTACAAACTAACCATAACATAAAGCAAGCAAAGGATGCAAAGTAAAATTCAGATGGTAACAGTAGGATACAACGACAGCAAACACGTGGTACTCAAATACAATCACATTATCAGCAATTACAAAGAAATTATTGACTGTAGTCCCAAAGTCCAAAAAATTCCATTCATAAATAATGTCAAGATGGAGAAGGGGAGCTGTTGTGGACTTATGAGTTGCATAAATCGTCATGTTGATGACCCTATCAGGACTGGGTTTCAGTTAATTTGTCTTCAGTTAGTTCAAAATGGCATGCAATTTGTCTGCTCAGATGCTAGTGGAACCTCATACTCATGATGGAAGCAGAGCTTCATCTAAGTATTGCCAACGTAATCATGATACCACAGCTCTCTTCCGCTAATGAGAATTCAAAGTGTCTCCTCAAAGCAGCAAACGAACTGTACACCAAGTGAAATAGGAAAAAACAGTCACAATTTCTGATGGAAAGCAACACTTTTTATAAACAACAAACAATAAAACCTCCCGTTAGCACTTTCGTCTCCCTTTTACTACACAGATTTCTTCAGACTGAGGTAAAAAACTGATTAGACATTTTTAAAAGTCCTAAAACCATCACATGATCACCTAAAAGTCTCACATGACCTATTTAAAATAAGTATTTGTATGCATTTTAAATTTCAATTAAATGACAAATATATAATATATTCATACAAAACAACATATTTTCATCCCTAATAAACATTAATGCTTCAATCCTTTCCTTTTTAAGTACATAACAAATTCCTCTCTCTTATTTATTCAACCCTGTTGGAAGCAGGCATTTAAACTTTGACAGCAGTATTCCAACCAATAGCTCTTCCTCTACATTTTATTATTCAATTAAATTCCTCTCAAACATTCAAATCATAAATACTTGACAGCAGTATTCCAACCAGCCCAGCTCTTCCTCTACATTAATGACAGTGACACTATTAGATAATGGCTCTAAAACCAGGAATTTAAACTCAGCTTTACACTTCTTTGTTTTATAATTTTTTCTCAATGCATTCCTTTCATCTCCAGTCTGGATGGCATATTTATGTTCGTAAATTCTATTTAATTCATGGGTTGTTCTACCCATTCTAAAAAAAAACTCAGATAGATCACATTTTTAGACTTACAATTGAGCAACCCTAATGCTTTAACTGTATTATTCCCTATCACTACCTCATTTGAGTCTGTATATAGGGAATTACACATATTACAGTTAAAGCATTTGATCATGACATAATTTTGTTTAATCGGTTTTGGTTTGTTCAATTTCCCTTGAAAAAAATTCTTATAATTCTTGGCTCTTTTTTGAATAAATCTCAGTTTACTTCCTATTTTCTATTAATAACATTCTTAATAGCATGAGAATCCATGCTATTTTGTATCGCCATAGACGTTCCATACTTAAAAGGGGGTCTGGATTATCTGTTCACTTCTGTTTTACTGTCCCTCATCTCTATTCTTTCATGCAACAATTTTTTAACTTCTCCTTCTGGATACCCTCTATTTATAACTTTGCTACAAAAAAGATTAGCTTCCTCTAGAAAATCATTATCATTTTTCATTAATTTGCTTATTCTTGTTAACTGTCTCTTTACTATATTCAACTTAGTTTTTTTGGGATGCATACTCAAAAAGTGCAGTAAATATAGACACTAGTTTGTTATTTTCTTTGAAAACAGTTAGGGCCATAAAATTGATCTATTGCTCTCAATATAATGATGGGTACATTTAAGATACGTACATATCTTATTAATATATCCTATAAATTCCTTTAACTCATCCTTTGTTCCTCTCCACACCAGAAAGCATCATCAATAAATCTCATCATTCTAATAATTTTATTCTTATACTTACTTTCTAAGACATGGACTACTTCCCATCCATGCATAAAAACATTTAGTAGCTTTGGGCCAAAAGCTCCCATATATAGCACATTAGTCTGAACATATAATTCATCATAGAAAGACAAGTAGTTGTAATTAAGAGCAATATCTATCATTTCCATTAACAACCCTACTGTATTCAAGGAAAACATATTAGTACGTAATAGTTCTATCCTTATTGTTTCCATCCCCTCATCATTAGGGATCATAGCATAAAGAGACTTAATGTCTAAAGTTACTAGCAAGTCATTTTCATTTACACTTAATTCTTCGATTTTCTTTAAAAAATCAAAACTATCCTTGATGTAAGTCAAGTTGAAAGGGGCTACTTTTTGAAGGTATTTATCCACAAAAACAGACATACCTTCTGTTTTGCTGTTAGGTCTCAGTGGGGGTTCTTCTATTTCTTTATGGATCTTGGGTATTTCAAAAATCCTACTAATTTGGGGGTTTACATTTGAAAGATTTTTTTCTTGTTTTACCATCTATTCTCCCCATACTAGACCATTCTTCAATACATGAATCGATAAACATATACCCCCTTCTTACCTCACTTATTGTAACCTTTCTATAATATTTTTCATCTGGCGATAACTCTTTCATTTATTTTCATAACACATCCTGTCAAGTGCAACTAGCAATCCCCCTTTATCAGCCTTAAAAAACAGAATATCATCATCGTTCATTAAATTATCAAAGCACTTATTTTCATTCTTTGACAAATTATAATATTTATATTCTGCTTTGGTGTCTAAGACATCAATTATCTGTGCTTCACAAATATTCAAAAACATTTCCAGCTCTTTGTTTAATGGAAGATTAAAAGAGCTTGGTTTATAAAACTGTACGTTTGCATTATCCTGTTTATTAAACATTAGTTCAGAATTTAAAAGCCTTACATAGTCTCTAAGGTCATTAATGGTTGGCAGTTTATTAGCTCTCTGGGCCAGAGCAAAATTCCAACCCTTACTTAGCACCAAACACTTTTCATCTGTTAAACAATAACTGGACAAGTTAACTATTTTAAAATTGACAATACTTAAGTCTTCCAGTATTGTTTCCCCTTGTTCCAGTTATTCTGCTTCTGCCCTTGCTTCACAAAGGTGTATTTTGGTGATCTATTTTAACTAGTAGGGTTACTGCCCCTACTACTCGCTGTAACTTGGGCCCACGACCTTCCTTCACCATTAATCCTTTGGTATACATCCACTGCTTGTTGATTAACTTTTGGCACTGTTTGCTGCATTGAAGGGCCAGCACTGTATTGTCTCCTGATTCAGCATTTGCACTTGAACTAATATTTGTAAATTGCTGTGTTGTATCTGACCCAGTTGGAGTACTTTTAATATTGTTATTCATTTTGATTTCCACAGGCACACTGAGATTTTTTTTCTTAATGGTACAAACGCTCTGATCTTTTCAATGCATTTACCTCTACTACAGTTGCATTAGCATCTTCCGTCATCACATTAAGAAGAACCTCTCTTTAAAGTTGCAAGCCATACACTGAGGCCACTCCCCAGCATAATCAGCCCAATCCCTTTCAATCTTTTTTACTTTTCTTTTATTTAGAGTCTCATTCAATTTATTCAAGTTTTCCTTGAATGGCATACATTTTAATATTAAAATTTTCTGGTGAAATATTTTCTTTGAGCTTAGTAAAGTTACCATGCACATTTTCCGATAACACAGTCACTTTTACTGTGTTATAACTAAGCATCACTTCCATATACTACATGCCTGCTTTCTGATGTATTTCTAGCCATTTATCTACAAGTTCTTTGGATAAATCTTCACCCACGGGTAATTTCAGCACTCTCAGCCCCTTCGGCACTCTCTGGACTTTAAGGCAGTTCTCAAAAAATATATTATCCCATTACAGGCATTTTAATCTAGCTAGATCTTTTTCTAAATTGACAAACATTTTACTATGGCTGGCATCATTAGTCAGAGGTAATTGCTGCTCAACACTACTCCCAAATGGATTCGCTGGTGGGGCTAGGCATCCTTTAAGGACTTCTTCGCTGGAAAACAGGCTTGTTCTTCTGCCATTCACAGTATTAAGGCTCACAGTCCCCTCATTATTAGTGATATAGGAGCCCATGGATGTGTCATTCAACACACACCCTGCTGGAAAACCTGTAAAGCTGGTACCAAAGTTCATGTGGTTATCCATCCAAAAAATTACTGCAACTCCACAAAATATCTCCTCAAAGGGTGTTCAGTTGTAAGTCTAAAAATATGGTCTATCTGAGTTTTTGCTTAGAATGCAAATCGTTTTATGTGGGTAGAACAACCCATGAATTAAATTGAAGAATTTACGAACATAAGTATGCCATCCAGACTGGAGATGAAAGGAATGCATTGAGTAAGCATTATAAAACAAAGAAGTGTAAAGTTGAGTTTAATTTCCTGGTTTTAGAGCCATTATCTAATAGTGTCACTGTCATTAACGTAGAGGAAGAGCTGGGCTGGTTGGAATACTGCTGTCAAGTAAGGCTTAATGCCTGCTTCCCACCAGGGTTGAATAATAGAGAGGAATTTGTTATGTACTTAAAAAGGAAAGGATTGAAGCATTAATGTTTATTAGGGATGAAAATATGTTGTTTTGTATGAATATATAATATATTTGTCATTTAATTGAAATTTAAAATGTATACAAATACTTTTTTTGAATAGGTCATGTAATAATTTTAGGTGATCATGTGATGTTTTTAGGACTTTTAAAAATGTCTAATCAGTTTTTTTCTTCAGTCTTAAGAAGTCTCTATGTAGTAAAAGGGAGATGAAAGCACTAACTGGAGGTTTTATTGTTTGTTGTTTATTAAAAGTGTTGGTTTCCATCTGAAATTGAGACTTTAAAGTGTACATGGTAAACAGAAGCTTCCACAAAATACAACCCTAGAGCACCCTATAACCCAGAGAGTCAGAGTGTAAGAGTTAGATGAACTCACTTACTGAGACCACCATCGGAGTAGGAATTATCCTACAAATGGGTGACTGTGAAGTGGATGATGTTCAAACTCATCAGTCTCATTAAATGCATCGTTACTGTATAAATAATGCCAATATGTGTTCCCCAACTCATTACTAACACTATGCAGTTCTCACTTTGTATTCCTTATATATTGTAAATGGATAAGAAACTTTGCAGTACTCATCTGCCGGGAATGTATGATAATCTGTGCATTGATATTATGTACAAATACCAAGCTTCATGCTCATTGAGCTTTGGATCGTGATTGAAGATAGTCAATAGACGACACCACCCACTAGATTATCAAGAAGTAAATAAATAAATACATAATATCCATTTCTTATAGAATCCAATGTCTGTCCTGTTTCTATTACAACAATGATGGTCATAAATTATTCTCTCGAATTTTTTCTTTTCTCCATGGCTGTGCAACTGTGGAGTTAGTATATATACGTATGAGGGAGTACACTCTCTTTCTTTTTTTATTTATTCATTTATTTATTTTCTTTTTTTTTATCCAGATAAATTTTAAATGATTGGGTACATTCATAGTGGACTCCAAAGTATTCAAAGTAAGTAAGAGACAAACTAATTACAAATATTGGACAAAAGACTACAGTGCATCCACAGATGCTTCAACAGCATCCTATCATCATCTGCATCAAATGCCAGCAATAAGACCAGTAGAGAATGGAATTCATGATCTCTTGCCACCAACGTACTATTAATAACTCTAAAAAGGGCTATTTCAGTGCTGTGGAATGTCTTGAATCCAGAATGACATAGAAAAAGGAGAAAGTGAATTTTCAATAATGATTTAAATTCAATACTAACATTTTTCTCTAATTTTTCACAATAAAATGCAGGTAAGAACAATGGCAACATTTTTTCAAAATGCTCAGATCCAAAGTTAGTGTTACAGGAACCAAAATAAAATTGACCTCCTTTAATATTGGTGGAAAAATCCCAATATCTATCACATATGAATATACATTCAAGATAAGATTAACATGGTAGGCCCCACATCCATTCCACATATCGACTGCAAAGCTGAAATCAAACATATTAGCTCAGAAACAAATGCTGTATCAAAACTCATTCCAAGGCCAGCCTGAGAAACTTTGGAATGGGGAAGCAATACATTCACAGGCTGATTCAGAACAAATATCACTCTGACTGAATTCAACCTTGTCTACCAAGAACCAAGCAATAGCAGAGAATCAGAGGCTGTAAAATTTCTGCAGTTAAAAAACTGTCTGGAATGAACAACACATCAACCAACCCAAACAACACAACTGAACACCTGGTTAGTCACAGAGTTCTCCATTGATAAAATGTTGTCTAAAATAATGCACATATATTTCACGTTTGTCCCTAAAAGGTGACTACACCTCCATTTGTATTCCACCCTTCACCATCCATTCATACAGTATGGAGTTCATATATCCCTAGAAAAGATTATCATACTTATATTGGAGTGATCTTGTTCAGCATGGCAACTATAGAATATAGGTTACTGAAAATAAATCATGATCATCTGCACAACAACATAGAAGGATCTGGATGAGCCCAGGAATTAGACTTTTAAGGTTAACATTGCTTCCAAGCTTCTACTCCACCTACTCAAAATTATGAATTCTAATACATTGCAACTGACATGAACCAGATAGTAATTAGACCCATACCTCTCAACCTCTCAACTGTCCAGATTTTCACAGAATGTCCAGATTTTTGCTTCATATTTTTGGTCTGTTCCTCATAAAATTTGCTTCTTTCCTTTTGAGGATTAAAGTAGTTATATAATGACACACATCTGAATTTCAGTCGTCATATTCTTCAGAAAATGCTTGTGAACAAAACGAACTATAATTTTATGAAGTTTATAAGAGCAATATTTAAAATTTATCCCTGATTCTGAGTCATTGTCCCCCCATTAATTTTGGCTTTGGCGAGATATCTTGCTGTTAGAAGTTTAGAGGTATGATTGAGACCATGAGACAAATTCAACACCAAAGAAATATCAGGTCCAGTGAATTATATTTACTGAGGGTTGCAGAAGTCATTATTTATTTATTGACATTTGATTAGCGGAGTAGTCTTACTGGGTAGAACCCATTTTCAGTGGAAGCCAGGAAGAAGAGCTCCAAACCTATCAGTCATAACATGAATAAACTGAAAAAACCCAGAGTCTGAAAAAACTGACATGAATGCACTCCTAAATGTAATTAACTCCTTACTGAATTAGATGTTAAAATCATCCAGAGCTAAACAGTATGAGCAACAGTGAGTCAGTGATGCAGTCAATGAACGTTTGTAAGATTTTGTCACACTCTTCAGAGTAAAAGAACCCATGGTTAGTTCTTGTACCAGTGCATTGCTATCCTATGTGGAGCCTGTGTCACTTACAACTTAATCTCGAATCAAATACCTGCACCTCATTATTGTTACATCAGAGGTGTTGTATAACAGATTCCTTGACATACAACTGCTGGCAATTAAACACTGAAGTTATAGTAGACTTACACTTACATAATAATGCCACAGTCAGTCCAACACAACATGTTGAAATAACATCTGTATGCAGCACCCTGTATGATGCCAAAGGCTTACACATTCTTCCCATTTGGCCTGCGGTGAGATATAGGCACATGGGTATCACAAAGCTGTGATAATCTACTAACGTTTCTGACATTTTATAAAAGGGATTGAGTTCCTTGCTTATGCCTCTTCATGATATCAAATCAATGGCCTATAATCTGCATCAGTCAAGGAAACTAAAGGATGACAACGGGTGGAATATTAATAGGCTGGCATACTCCCAATGAACCTATTTGTCACAGAAAGAAAAAAAGAACATAAATAAGCAAGGATGTGCAGTGAGGACTGATAAACTAGGACTATAATATTAGACAAGGCACACTATAGACTCAAATCAAATAATAAAAGTATAAACTATAAAGATGCTGTACTAACCTGTCTGCACAGTGAGGTATGCACTGGGCAGTACCCCACACTGAGCACTATGAACATATAGGAAGGATTTAGACAAACTATAAATCCATATGTTATAATGCTGCTTTTTCTCCATCCACTCAAAAATTTGTGTTTTTTGTATTAATTTGGGTGTTTCAGAGTTAAGACTGAGAAAACAAAATATTGGCACAATGAACCTCTCTCTCTCTCTCTCTCTCTCATATTCTGTCTTATCTCTTTCCAAAAATAGACATATACATTTAAAGCAGTCTAGATAAAATTTCAGAATGCAGTGTGATTTAATGTAACAGATGGAAAACAAGAGAGACATCAGTTTCTTCGAACAAGATAAAAAATTAGGTTAAGAAAAAAAGAAATATTCAGCTGCAGCAAAAATATAATAGCATCAGTTTAATAAAAAAAAAGTGTAGTAGTAGAGAGTCTAGGTCGTATATTAAAAGGACAATTAAAGATATGTCAATATTTTACAGCTAACCCACTTGGTTTACAGTGGCAAAAGTTAATAAAAATCAAACCTTGTCTGCATTAAACCCATAGTACATTCAATCCAGAAATCAGAAACCTGAAAAAAATGCAGGAGGCAGTCCTAGTAACATGAATATACACATACACACACACACACACACACACACACACACACACACACACACACACACACACACACACACACATATAATTAGATAATGAGGCAATTATTGCCAGTTATTGTTATACAAAAGGAGGCAGATTGCCAACCAAATCAGGAAATGAGATTTTCATTCACAGACTCAGAAGGGATAAGTAGGGACTTTCCTGAATAACCTGGAGGAGTAGAGTTTAACAATCCAGCCATGACCTTTTGATGTAATGCTCCCAGTGGGAAATAGCTGCAGTACAGAGGTAGAATACAAGACTGCATCCATATGATCGAGACAACCCTAAAGTACCATTCCATTTATTTCAACTGAAAGTCAAGTTACTCTGATTTTCCCCATCAATTTACAGAGTAATCTTATATATTTTTCTCTAGTATTTCCTGAGTTTCAATATCTATTTTATAAATAGATAGCTAGATAAGCAGATAGACATATACAGATAAAAAGAGATAGATATATGTAGATGAGCATTTGCTGTTATGACCTATAACCATGTATATATAAATCTGTATATATATATATATATATATATATATATATATATATATATATATATGTATTTCTATCTGTATCTATATTTTTATGTATATATATATATGTATGCAGATATACACATAGATACAGATATATTATATATATATATATATATATATATATATATATATATATAGATATAAAAAATTATGGATCCTTCAGTTTACGCCACCACACTTGAAACACAAATCACCGACACCCAAAGACCGACAACACAAAATACACACAACCATACACAAACACGTGAAACCCTAACCGTAACCCATAACCTAACCCTAAGGTTTACCTACCCGCACCTACCTACTAACTCTAACCTAACCTAACTCACCCACACACCCGTCCCGTCCCACAGTCACACACTCACACTTGCCTACCTGCACCCTACCCAACTAACCTAAACCCGCCCCTAAGTCCCTGACACTTACACCACCCTGTCCGCTCCTAAACTCTAATCCCTCCCTCACTCGCACACTTACCAAGTCAAGTCCTTTTCTCACTCACTTGGTCATCATCTCGTTGTCGGTGATTGCCCGACGGATTTCCTTGTCGGTCGACATAACACAACCATACAACCACAACCTAAAAGCCCAACTAAGGAAACCCACCACGCCACTTAACCACCTAAGCCCCTCCACCTACCCTAAACTACCACCCCACAACACCCTCTACCTGCACCCTACCCCTAACTCTAACTAACCTAACTAACTTCTAAAGTTCCTACTACAGTCCTCACTTACCTGTCCGCCCTTCCTATCCCTTCAAATCTACTAAATCCTACACTTTTACTACCAAAGTCCGCCAGGTTCTCACCTGTCGGTGTCATCTCGCTTGTCGGTGATTTCGGCCCGACGGATTCCTTGTCGGTGAAGTGAGATTTCGGGCATCTAAAGGGGATCCAAAATTATACATATATGTTTGTAAGTTATAACAGTGAATGCTCATATATGCGAATGCTTTCTGTGTCTGTAAATAAGAGTCACTGCTAATAAGATGGACTTTTTCTAATGGAGTTTTAGCCTGCAGTCTTTTTTATGAGATTGCAGTGCAGTGGGGTCAGGTAATTTGCCCTTACCTTGCTGTTGTACGATCTTGGTGTTGGCATATTTAATTAGCAGAGAGTGTGCAAAAAAATTAGCTTTAGTTTTTGCTGTTTTCTATCATTTTAAATTCAGTCTAAAATGATTGTTCTTTCTATTCTCACTTTTATGAGCACAATATATGTTGGATGATAGGTATATATTTTGGTAAAGGAATATGTAAAAATATACACATATATGTATATACACACACACACACACACACACACACACACACACACACACACACACACACACACACACACACACACACACACACACACACGCACACACACGCACGCACATGCATGCACACACGCACACATGCACACACACGCATGCACACACATACATTTCTTATTCCCAAATGTGCAAAATTTTGAGCATCAAAAACTCGAAAAACATGCTGAACCTTAATGTCCATAGCAAGCTTCTTGAAGTTTACAACTCCAAAAATTAACCCCAAAGAATTATGTACATTACTCTGATCACAAAAGAAAACCCTTTGTGTGATGTCAACCAAATAACAGGGTAAAAAAACTAATGCTACCTTCAGACTGAGTGTGTCTGAAAAGTGGTACTGTTAGGAATTTATTTTTTACAATAATTGGTGTAAGGATTAGGGTTATCACACATATGTAAGGATGGACAGAGAGTTTCTTGTGGACCATTTTCTTATGTGCCAAACCATATACTTGACACTAACTCTATTCCCTTACCTTGCTCTTACTCTAACCCTAACCAGAAACCCTCACATATAGACACCTCCAGCCCTAATGCCAAAACATTTAGTATATCCAAAAGCTTCAGCTTTTATGCACAGCCATTTACCAAAAGTAAAATCATATTCCCTACAATAAACAAAAATATGGCATTCTTCCTTTCATAAACCCTGCATTGGACAGCAAGTGCTTGTGGCAAAAGAAACAGCAGTTTTCTCTGTCAGGAAAGTGAGCATCAGCAAGGTGAACAACTACTACTGCATATCTATATCTCTATCAGTATGAGTAAACTCACATTTGTTGAGATACCCAGACATCAACATCTCGTATGTTGTCAGAAAAATGTCAGTAATGCCGGAAATGGCACGCCAACATGCATGCACTGAGAACGAACCTCGACTCGTGTAAAATCTAACTGCAAGAAAACAAGAAAAAACATCACTTTTTGCAGGGACCCAATGCACCTTGCACACCCCATACCCTCTGCTAATTATATATACTAACTCCGAGACTGCACAGTATCTGGGAAAGGGCATATTCCTCAACACTGTCAGCTATGTGTTTAGTCAGCAAATGCAGTGAATTAAACAAAGGTAAACCAAGAAACATTTAGACTAAGTGCAGGCCACCAATACTATAACAGGTAGAAAATGTAGGTACAGTTGATAAGAGCAAATGCTCAGAACAGTGAGCACTTTTTGTCATACTTAATAAGAGTGAACCCTCAGAAAGGCAAATCTCTATTTGTTTGATTTTAAGCCTGATGGCTGCTTTCTATGAGAGTCGTGGAGTTGAGAATTTGTCCTTACTCTGCTCATGTGTGATCTAAGACTTGATATATATGATTAGCAGGGAGTGTGGGGTCACAACTCTCCTAAGTGGAGGTGCAGGGGGCAATGCAAGAAATAGTATTTTTGTTTTTTGTTCCTTTCAATCATTTAAGATTCACTATAAAATAATAACTCGTTTTGTTCGCTGCGTAGTGTGTTCACTCTTTGATGATCTATATAAAAGAGAGAGAGGTGGAAACATGACACATGCTTGAATCAAGTAGCCAAAAGTCCATTTTGTTTATTGCCCATTTCATTAAAAGTTAATTTAGTTAAATGTGGAATAGTGACACATAGGTCAGTAACAGAGAAGTAGGAGAATGTAGAAACACATGAAATTTTTCCTGATGAACAGTGTTAAATACACACGATCCTGTGTTTTTTGCATCAGCAATGGTGACCTGTGTGTAGTGTTTCCCTTTTACACAGGATTGTGCAAATGTTGGGTTAGTATACCCACCTCACATGGGAGGTACAGGAGAATTGCCACTCTGCAAAACTGTATTTTGAAACACATAGACACAAACACACACACACACACACACACACACACACACACACACACACACACACACACACACACACACATATCACTCTGTGTCTGCCCTCTCTCTCTCTCTATACACACATATATATATATACATATATATATATATATATATATATATATATATATATATATATGTAAATATATATATATATATATATATATATATATATATATATATATAGTTATGTGTTAATGATATAGGATTTTAATATATTGTATTGTTAACGGGGTATGTGTCACCACTATAAAAAGCAAGCATGATTTATGGTATGATTTATGGATCTCTCTATTCATGTAAGTGGTCTATGTCTGTGAATGCTGTATTATCTCATGTTTTTCAAGAATAAGAAGTGAAGTTAACTTTGTATTGAAGAGACAGGTACTAGTCGTGCTGTGAAAGGGCAACATTGATTTATATCTGCTAAGAAAAGAAAGGTAAACAAATAGTAAAAAGGAGGTAAGTCTGCAGCAGGGTATACTTAAACAGATGATGGTATTTTAGAAATGACAAGATTTATTTGTACTGTAAGCCATTTCAAGTCAAAATTATAGAACATGGGTGGAGTTGCAACCACAAGGCATGTTTTGGTATGCTGTAATAATGTGTCAGATGTATGAGAAAATGAAATTATTTCTCCAGACTAGAACAATGTAAGGAGAAAAGTTCTTGCTACCATGCATCTGGTCTTGAGCATGAGATTGTATGTTAAAAGTATACAGTAGACCCAGAATGCATGTCTTTTCTTGTCCACATGGTCATAAAGTGTCCTGTATTATTCTTTTCTATATGCGTCACAAAAGGTTTATAGTAGACACAGATCTTTTTGATGTTTCCGAAATTCTTTGAAAGGTTCTGTGAGGTAAAACTCTCTTTCACTGTACTTAGATCTATATAAAGCCTTTGATTCATTAAGCTATACTTTCAATTCCAAATGGCCAACCGTCCACATTTATATTTATGATCTCGCACTTCTCCAAACTCAGTATCACTCTGAATTTCACTGCTCCTATATAGACTCACTTAAATGCCCTTGGTTTGTTAACAAGTTGGTTACACACTGTTTTGAACTGCTCACATTGTATATGGTGATGTATTGCTAGAATATTACTTCCAAAGCCTCAGTTGTTAAGGGATTTTGCACAGTCAGATGTCCTGGTTATCAAACAAGTAAAAAAAAATACAACCTAGATTCATGCATATTTCATCTGCTTTGTCTATAATGTCTTTTATAAGTTCTTTTTCAGTCTAATTTCAAGAGAGTTGCTGGATCAGCTGGATCCTTTTCCCAGAACATTAGCTTAAGACATAAGGGGCTAGTAGGATTTTGGTGTCATTTAAGACAGGAGCACAGAACTTAACTCCCCAGTCCAATGAGGTTAGTTAAAAATAGTTTTCTGTTCTTTTGCTATTCATGATGAGTGCAGTAAGAATACCTCACCTGCAACATATACCAAGAGCAACCTTCTCCTGTTATGTCACATATCATCAAATGACAACTATACCCTCCAATGTAATTAACTTAATATTAGAGTTCTTTTTTCTTTAAAATCACACCTGGATATAGTTCATTGCCAGAAAGAATTCAGTACTTAGAATGTTTTCTCAATTTTATTTTCACTTGCCAATGATCATAAATGTTTTCATGGTTCCCTATACAAATCTTGCTTTATTTAAAACAGGTTTGCCTTATAATGCATGATGCAAGGGAGACAACATGCTCTATAGCTTTCATGTCTATTCATTGCCTACCATTTTACATTCTGAGACTGTGCTTTGATGCTGTCAATAAAATAGTATAATGCACACCTAAAAGCTAAAATGAAACCATTTGTCAAATAGTTAACTGATGGGGAAAACCTTATGTGAGGAACAAGAGTAAGTTATGCTGCAATGCCACACAGGAAGAAAGTACAGTTTTGTACCTACCATAAATGTAGATGTTCGAGTGCTCATACAGCTGCAGTCATCACACTTGGGTTATCCTGCCATCAGGCGGGTCCTCGGTCGGCCGAATTCCAAAGTCTTGGTCCGGCGTCAGTTGTCATCGCTTCCTCCCTGACGTCAGCGCGGCAGGGTATAAAAGAGGCAGCCGATGCCATTTTCTTCAGTTTTTCTTGCCCCAGATGTCAGGTGCCCCCAGAAAGGAAGGCAATACATGATGTTATGCAAACATACATAAGTAAATAAATCAAAACAGTAGCTGCAAGCAAATACACCATGAAGGAATACCCCAAATAGGTTGTATGTTAAAGGTGTTTGTCATAGGCCCTGTCCTAAGAGGGGATGGAGGGTGGGTAACCTGGACTGCAGCTGTATGAGCACTCGAACATCTACATTTATGGCAGGTACAAAACTGTACTATGTTCATCGTGCATACAGCTGCAGTCATCACACTTGGGTATAATCCCAAAGCTAAGTAAGGGTGGCTGGTACTAAGTGGAATTAGGAGGGGCTAGAATGCCCTGCAGGACTGCTGTGGCAAAGCCTGCTCTAGATTTTGAGTATAGTGGAAGGTGGTAGTGCTTGGTGAAAGTGTGCACTGAACTCCAAGTAGCTGCTATCAAAATGTCCTTGGTAGGGACTCCCCTGAGGAAAGCTGCTGAGGTAGCTGTAGCCCTGGTGGAGTGGGATCTGATGTATGCAGGCACTGATTTTCCATGAAATGAATAACAAAAGCGTATGCAGTGGGCTATCCATTTTGAAATAGTCTGTTTGGAAATAGCTTTTCCTTGAGCACCTGTAGCATAGGACACAAAGAGCTGCTCAGATTTCCTGAATGACTTTGTTCTGTCCAAGTAATAGCGAAGTTGCCTGTGAATGTCCAAGGAGTATAGTAGCCTCTCTCCTTTGTTCTGTGGATTTGGATAAAAGGTAGGTAAATGAATAGTCTGATTCAAAGCCACACTGGATACTACCTTTGGCATGAAAGTAGGGTTGGTTTGTAAGGAAACCCTGTCCTGATGGAAAATAATGAATGGTTGCACAGTCATGAGGGCCTGTAGCTCCAAAACCCTGCGTGCTGAGGTAATAGCCAGAAGCAAGGCTGTTTTCCATGACAAGTATTGTAGCTCTGCTGAAGAAGCTGGCTCAAAAGGAGGCAGTGTCAGCTTCTCCAATACGAAGTTGAGGTCCCAAGCTGGAGCTGGTGGTTTCCGTGGGGGTTTTATATTTTTTGCCCCTCTGTGGAACTGCCTTAATAGAGGATGTGAGAATAAAGGAGGATCCATATTGTATTGTGCTGAAATGGCTGAAGCGTGGATCTTGATGGAAGAGAAGGAAAGGCCACTGTTTAACATCTCAGCTAGGTACTGTAAAATCTGAGTTATATTTATTACCTAAGGATTCTGGCCCTTTGCTTGATTCCAGGAACAAAATTGTTTCCATTTGGCGGAGTAGGTTTTTCTAGTAGAGGGCCTCCTGGCCTCCTGGCCTCCAAGATGACATCCTGTACCTCTTTGGAGAGGGGAGTCTGTTGGCAAATGAAGGTATTTTCCATGCAGCTAGATTTAGAGTTCTGAGCTGGCTGTGAAGGGTCTTGTAGTTGTGCTGGGACAACAGAAGAGGAAATTGAGGTAGGATGCATGGAGGTGAGTGTGACAGGCTCTTTAGGAGGGGATACCAGTGCTGTTGTGGCCAGTCTGGAGCAATGAGAATCATTTGTAGCCTCTCTGCTCTGGTTTTTAATAGGACTTTGGTCAGTAGAGGAGGGAAGGCATAGACTGTCAATGCTGTCCAATTGAAAGAGAGTGCATCCACTTTCCAGGCCTGTGGATGATAGGTCCTTGAGCAGAATTTTTCCAACTGGTAATTTCTGTGGGTAGCAAATAGATCTATGTCTGGCTGTCCCCATACTTGAGTTATCTTTGAGAAGACTTGAGGATGCAACTTCCATTCATGTGGGTCTGTCATAATTCTGCTTAAGTTGTCTGCCAGTGTGTTTTCCTTCCCTGGCAGGAATTGTGCCTGCAGTTGAACTTGTAATTCCAATGCTGTGTTCCACAGGGTCATAGCTTGTCTGCACAGGGGTATGAATCGTCCCTCCCTGTTTGTTTATGTACCACATGACTGTGTTGTTGTCTGTCCTTATTAATAGCTGGCCCGGATGCAGTAGGTCCTTGAAGGTCATAAGAGCATTTTGCACAGCTAGCATCTCCTTTTGGTTGATGTGTAGGTGCATCTGTTTTTGGGACCATTTTCCCTGGATGCACTGATCTGCCATGTGTGCTCCCCAGGCGTAGTCTGTGGCATCTGTTGTGATGATTTGACTTGCTTGTGGTATACAGAAAGGGAGACCCGTGTTTCTTTGGCATGCTTGAGCCCACCACAAAAATTCCTTTTGAAGGCATGGAATGAGTGGTAAAATTGTTTCCAAGCTGTGGCTGTGTTGAGACCATACGTTTTTTAGGTACCATTGTAGTTTCCTCATATGCAGCTTTGCAAATAGTATTTAGTAGGATGCAAGATGCCATGAACCCCAGAGCCTGCAGGATTTTCCTTGCAGTTAGCCTGGTTAAAGTTGCCATTTTGTTGAAGTATTGAGACAGTTGCCCTTGTTTGTCTGGCATGAGGTAAGCCATCTGGGCCATTGTATTTAAGCTGGCACCCAGGAAAATTATCTGTTGAGAGGGTATTAGTTTTGATTTCTTTTTGTTCACTATGTACCCCAGGCAGTTTAACAGTTTTATTACAAACACCAGATGCTGCAACAGAATGTCTTTGCTGTCCACTTGGATCAGGCAGTCGTCCAGATATGGGTAGATTTGTATTCCTCGTTGTCTGCAGAAAGCAATTATTGATGCCAGGCATTTCGTAAACATTCTGGGTGCAGTAGATAAGCCAAAGGGCAATGCAGAGAATTGATAATGGGTTGAACCTGCAAGAAATCTGAGGTATCTTCTGCAATCTTGTCTGATAGGGACATGCAGGTATGCCTCCTTGAGATCCAACGTTACCAGCCAAGACTCCTTGCCCAGCATGGGAAGAAGCTGCTGTAATGTGAGCATCTTGAATTTTGGTACCTCTAGATATGTGTTTAGAATAGATAGGTCTAAGATGGGTCTCCAATCTTTGTCCTTCCTTGGTACCAGAAATAGTCTTGAATAAAAACCTTGATCTTGTTCTTTTGCAGGTACCTCTTGAATTGCTTTCATATCCATGAGAGCGGAAATTTGTTTTTGTGCCTCTGCCCATTGATTTTGTGGCAGGTTTGGCATGCCTCTCATTTTTGGAAGGGTGTGAAAGTGGAACCTGTAGCCTCTGTCTATAATATCCAGATTCCATTTGTCCTTTGTAACAATGTGCCAGTTTTTTGAAAATAAGGCCAGTTTTCCGCCGAAAGGTGCTGCCATTATTGCTTTGTTTGGCAGGCATAGGGGAAAGTCTGTGTCTGTTTTCTAAATGACTGTGGTCTATCTTCTCCACCTCTTGGGGCTGGTGCTAGCCACTGCCTAGCTCTGTAAGATCCTTGAGGTTGTCCTCTACCCCTTGGGCTTCTGTATCTACCCTTTTGGGGTCTGTCCGTGGCTGGAAAGGACCAATTTTTTGAAGGCCAGTTGCTGCTGAAGCGTGGAGGCTGAACTTGCAAGAAATCTTTAACTGTTTGCATAGATTTCGCTTTTTCCTCCATTTTCTTTAGTACCTCCTCCGCTTTAATACCAAACAATACATCTTTTTGTAGTGGTGCATCTAATAACTTTGCTTTGACATGATCTGGTAAGGTTTGCTCTTTGAGCCAAGCGTGTCTACGTATGACAGACCCCGTGACAGCAGCTCTACATGAGGCCTCTAAAGCATCAAAACCACACTGTAAGGTATGTTTCCCACTTGTTCTGCTCCATGCAACAAATCCTGCAACTCTTTCAAATCTGGTTGTTCTGTTGGTGTCATTTTGCTTTTCAGCTGAGATAGCAAGAACTGCTGGTACTTTAACATATGACATTGACAGTTTAATGCCCTCATGGTTAAAGTGGCTGATGTGTACACCTTTTTCCCCCACCTTTCTAATGCTCTGGAATCTCTCTCTGAAGGTAAAGGGTTTTTAGCAGTAGAGGCCTTAACCCCCTTGGGACCCTGAGAAATAGTTTCTGGGTCAGCAGAAGGGCTTTTATAAAGGAACTGGTGAGAATCAGGAACCTGGTAATATCTGTCTGGTTTAACAGGGGCAGGAGGTAAAGAGTCTGGATTAAGACTGGCTTCTGCGTACAAATCATCCAAAATATCTAAGACAGGAGGAATAGCCAGGGGCCTATGCTGGGAAAGCAGCAGAAATTCCCTGAGCCTTTTCCTGGAATCTGAGTAATCTTGGCCTTCCCAGTGGAAGTGCTCTCTCAATGTATGAAGGGTTTCCCCAAAAGAGTAGTCCTCGGGGGGGGGGGGCGAGGGAATAGACTCCTCAGCATCAGAGTCTTCAAATGGGGAATAGGCATAATCCTGGTCCTCAGAAAGGTCTGAGGTAATAGAAGCCTGGTCTGAGGAAGGGATGTCTTCCTCCAACCTGGGTCTTTTGTCTGAGGGGGGTTGAGAACCCCTGATGAGTGTAATCAAATCCTCAGCCATTTTAAGCATCTGTTTTTTAGGCATGGGGCCTTGAGAGGGGGTCTGAGGACCCTGTTTTTTAATTTTCATTGGAGCTTTAGATTTAGAGAACAATTTAATAGAGAAGGTGGTAGGCCTGAAAACGCCTTCAGAACTGGCAGGCCTTGGTAAATTTTCCGTTTCTCCGCCAAGAGTGGCGTCAGTATCTGCAGTGGGAATGGAGACCGAGGAAACTGTGACCTCGGGTACTGAAGTCGCCGGTAAAATAGTATCATTGGTAGTCAGGGGCTGCGTAGGTGCCTTGCTGAGAACCGGAGAACTGGTAGTCGGCCTTAGCGTGATCTCAGTACTCGGTGCAGGCCTTGGATGTCTGTCCTTATCCTTGCATTTTTTGCCTGTAACTGGCATCGGTAAATCCGACGACATGATATAATAAAATTTTTGCCAAAATAATGAAGGGCGAACTCCGCCCGGCGCTTAATAGTGCGCTTGTTAAATCTAGCACAAAAACGGCAGGCCGAGACGCCGTGGTCTGGCCCTAAGCAAGGTATACAGTAAGAGTGAAAATCCTTATGCGGTATTTGCTTCCCACAAGAAATGCAATTATTAACTTTGTCTGACATCGGTCTGAGGCAAGAAAAGTTTCCCCAACGGGGTACTTAGCTTTAAAGAAGACTTCGGCTGAAATACTTTTCGTAAATCTCAGGAGCTGGCCGACCGGCACTTGCAAACTGCTTCTGCTTCGGGCACCGCGCGGCAAGAAAGACTGAAGAAAATGGCATCGGCTGCCTCTTTTATACCCCTGCCGCGCTGACGTCAGGGAGGAAGTGACGACAACCAACGCCACACCAAGACTTTGGAATTCAGCCGACCGAGGACCCGCCTGACGGCAGGATAACCCAAGTGTGATGACTGCAGCTGTATGCACGATGAACATCTGGTTAATTACACGCTTGTGGTCAATGAAACTTTGCCTTTATTCATGCACCTGTAGAAAACTGAAGACTGTATAATATACTACAACAAGCTTTATTCCCTTACCAGCTCTACAAACATACCTCTCACCTGCCCAGATTTTCACAAAATATCCAGATTTTCCCCTGATATTTTGGGTCTGTTCCTCATAAAATTTATGAGTTTCTGGGAAATCAATGAGAATTAAAATCATTAAATAACGACACTGTTTAAGTTTCAGACTTTATATTTTCCAGAAAATGCATGCTAACACAAACATGTTTATAACAGCAATATTTAAAATGTGTCCCAAGTTTTGGGCCTTTGTCCCCCATTATTTTAGTTAGGCATTGTCCAGATTTCTTGCATTAACAGGTTAGAAGCATGTCTACAAAGTGGCAACTGTCAGTCATAGGTGCATGATCACAGTTACTAGACCGATTTGATAGCTTTGACAAATGAACAGCATTGTCAAGGAGGGCCTGGGACTGAGCAGAAAACACGAGTTTCAATAATTAGCAAAATGTTTAGTTTATCTCTTTTATATATAAAAAGATTAAAATGCATGTGAAAGGCAGCTTAGCAGGTTATAGTAAGCACAAATCAAAATAATTCAGTGAAAAGGAAGCATAGTGTTTCCAGTGACAATTTACGAAACCAGTAACATACAATACTATTATTGTAACTAAATGCAAAAAAATACCACCTCTTCTATTACATCTAAGGGTGTCATACTGTGGGGATACACACTGTATTGCTGGAATAAGACATTTAAATACAGAATCATGTCAATATAGCAGTGTCCATCGTGGTTATTGCAGGGTATAACACATGAAGTATAATAAGAAACACTTAGACTGTGAAGCAGACTTGGCTTAAAGTTCATGCTAAATTGTGAGCAAATTCACACCTCCATCCCCTGGTTGAGCCTGGATCACTGCATTGTAATATACACCTAAATCTCCTCCTCTGTTAGGTTTCCACATTCACTTGGTCACTACCTTCTTCCACAGGGAAGGTATATGTCATACGATATAAACATTTTAGTTTGTTCTATGAGTGTGTCGAACAGTCATGGTGGTGTTGAATCTGTATTGTTTTTTATTGCAGTTCGAAAAGCTTTACATAGGTTCATAGGTTCATTGGTTGGTACTAGGCTATCGGCCCTAGGGCCTATACAAGCCTAGCCATAACAATTCCCTGGTTATTTCTTCCTACAGTATTTACTTCCCTGGACCCCTGTTGAGCAGGGTGACTGACGTGATCCCCGGGGTGAATTTCCTATCTCCCATCCAGTCATCAAGGTTCCTTTTGAAGAGGGCCAAAGAGGCGCACTGCTTGACATGTATGGACAGTCTATTCCAGAGTCTGCGGAGTCTCTGGGTCAGGAACCTATCCCTCCAGCATGTTTTGTTCATTGTGATGACAGGGTTTAGATCCCTGGAGCATGTGTCTCTGAGAGATTGGGATTTCTTTAAGTGTAGCATGTCTAACAGCTCTAGGTTTGACATGGCCTTGTATGTTAAGCAGAAATCACCTCTGAGCAGACGATATGCAAGAGAGTATAGGTGTAGTTTTTTTAGACGATCAGCATAGGGCATCTGATTTAGGCCTGTGATTCTTTTAATGAGGTGTTTCTGTGGCCTTTCCAGTAGTTGCAGATGTCTTGAGAGCATACTTCCCAACTGTACCAAATAACTCAGCTTTTACCGAGTTTTGGGGGTCAAATAACGGGGTGCCACGATTCCTGAATGGCACCCCTTCATTTCCGATTTTTTTCTAGGTTTTTAAAATTTACCACGCTTTTGGAGCTGATTTCATCACGTGAGCGATGACATCAGTGCAGTCAGCCTGTCGGAATTGAGCTCAAGTGCTTTCCCGGCTGGCTGGCTGTTTGAAATACACTGAAGAAACATGAACAGCTTTCCCGGTAACTTTTGAGCTGCTTAGCTACTTATTTCTTACTGAAGGAGTTATTTTTAAGGATTGTGAACATGAACACCTTTCCCGGCAGAGCTGCTATTGAGCTATTTCTTTTGAGAGCTGTTTATTTCTTACTGAAGGAATGGCTGGACTTAGGAAATTTCTGTGAACTAGCTTGCACGGACAGAGAATGAATACTTCTAAGGTACTGTTCTCATCAACAGGGGTGTGTGTTTGTGTGTGTGGGTCTCTGCGCGTTAAGTAATCAATCTGTTTTTCACATCTTCACTTATTACTGCAAGCTTTGCTCTTGTCTTGTGCGCAAGTTAAACTCAATATCTGTAGGTTCTTTTGGGTAAAGTGTTGAAATTATCTACATCTATCATTTCATCAATGAACAGCATAATTATGAGAGGTCAATAGCTGGTGCATGAAGCTGCTTATCTTGTTTGCATCTTATTCGTAAACCTGAAGCCTAAGTTTGCAGTTAGTTCTAAGACTTGCTAGTCTGCTATACTGTCTTCAATATATTGACTTGGCTGAGAATCAACATCCTTCCATACATTAGCAAATTTGAATAGTTTCATCTATTAAAGTTTTATCTGATAGGGCATTCCCAAAGAATTATTAAACTGCTGCTGATCTCCTTACTGAAGTATTGTCCTATGAGGTTTCAGGTTCTAAGCTGTCACAATGGGACTGCTAAGGTTTATGATAAGGCCTCGCTTAAACAGGCTTGTAAGTTCCTAAAAGGGTTTTTAAGGTCTGAATGAGAAGGACAAAAAGATCATTTTAAATTTCTTCCCTTCTAGTGTAACTGTTCTTTCTTAAACATAAAGGAATACAGTGTATAAGGGTGTTGAGTATTGCTCTATTAAACATAAAGGAATACAGTGTATAAGGGTGTTGGGTGTTGCTCTATTAAACATAAAGGAATACAGTGTATAAGGGTGTTGAGTGTTGCTCTATTAAACATAAAGGAATACAGTGTATAAGGGTGCTGAGTGTTGCTCTATTAAACATAAAGGAATACAGTGTATAAGGGTGTTGAGTGTTGCTCTATTAAACATAAAGGAATACAGTGTATAAGGGTGTTGAGTGTTGCTCTATTAAACATAAAGGAATACAGTGTATAAGGGTGCAGTGGCGGCTGGTGACTTCAAATCAAAGGGGGGCTGCAGGAGACAGCTGAATGGGTGGGGTCAAGGGGAAGGGTGTGGTCAACTAGAAGGGGGAGGAGCTATGCTCAAAACCACAAAAATTAACTTTAATTAAATACACTGCCCTGGGTGGCAAACCATCATTATGAGAGTCTAATCAAGACAAAAATAAGTGTAGAAGAATAAAAATATTTCAATGCATTGGCTGCATGACAGCTTACTTAATATCTAGATGGAAACAAAAGGTTGTGAGGCATGAAAAAATAAATTACTTTTTAAATACATTACTGGAATGCCATAAACACTAATGTGCATACTGATTTACTTCTATGATAATTTGAACTTCATTTGAAAGTTTTATTTTGCATTTTACAGCACAAACACTAAGACATCTGCTAAACAAACTTGGCATTAAAACTTCTCTGCCCTTGAAACTCACATTCATTGAAACAACATTAAAACCAACATTCAAAGAAAATACATTTTACCCGTGGCAGATAAAAATTAATTCTGGGCTGTTTTCAAATCATAGGCCCCTTGCATATGAAACATACATGTGCTCTTTGATACACCTTCCTATTGCTTTGAACATTTTTCCAGTAAACAATGAAACAAAACTGTCCAATTCAGAACATTTCCATCATAAAAGTCTACTCAAACTTCTACAGTCCACTATTATCAGTAAATATGCACAATTCTACAGTCCACCATTATCAGTAAATATGCACAATCTCTGAAGTAGAAAAAAGTCATCTAAATAATTCCACGTTAAATAAATCTGTAATGAAGAGGTTGGTGCTAGCAATCACCTTTATATTTCATGGTTTCATTGAAAAATAAAGTGTCTGATGCCCCTGAGGAATAAATTGCCTAAATTACATTAAAAATAAGCTAGTAATATTGCAATAGGAAATGGACGGCAAACTGATAACAGGCTCATAGTTAGTATCTTAATTTTCAGTACGGCAGCATTCGCCCCTTATGGGAGTAGAACCAACAACCTTCTGCATCAAAAGCAAGTACACAACCTTTTGTGCTATTAGCAATGTGAGCTGACTTAGCATAATCAGCACTAAACTTTTCTTCCCCTGCAGCTCTCAGCTCCTTGTAAAATCTACTCAATACTCAACTGCATCTCAACTTCGCAGCACAAGAAGTCTGGAAAAAGCCAAATTTATTGGGGTGGGTCAAAAGGGCAAAAAACAGGGACACATTAAACATTGCTTGTATAATCTTGGAAAGCTGCTAGAATAAAATGCTGTGTTACCACCATACATTTTACTGCCAAGGTCCCTGTGCAAGAGTCAGAATAACATACCACTATGCCAAATCACCTGCTTTGTGAAAGAAAAATGCTGTGTTACCACCATACATTTTACTGCCAAGGTCCCTGTGCAAAACAGTCAAGAGCAACATACCACTACGCCAGATCAGCTGCTTTGTGAAAGAGAGGAAGACTGAAACTTAAATGGCTATCATTTAATGAATTCAGTTCTCACCATAGCTGTCAACCTCTTAGCACAAAACAACTGGACAAACCCAGTAATGAGGGAATACAGCCCTCAAACATATTCAGTGAATTCAGTTCTTGCCATAGCTGTCAACCTTAGCACAAAAAACCTGGACAAAGCCACTAACAGGATATTACAGTCCCAAAAATAAGGACAAATTTCAAATAGCCATCTTATAAACTTAAAAAATTGCTATAATAAAAGCTTGCGTTACTATATATTTATTGCTAAAATAAAATGCTGTTTTACTATGTATTTTCTGAAGAATATGAAGTCTGAAATTCAAATGCCTGTCAATTTTACTTCTGACGGAACAAAAACAATTTTCAGAAGAGGCCCAGGGAGAAATACTGTAGACACATGTCTTTGTAAAATGGCAGGACACCAGAGCAAATCCACACAAACACAGGGATAAGATGCAGACTCCACACAGAAGGCACCCCAGCCAAGAATCAAACCAGAAAACCTATAGCTGTGAGGCAACAATACTGCCACTGCACCATCAAATATGTAAGGACCTAAACATTCAGAAACCTGAAGTCTGAAATTCAAATGCCTGTCAATTTTATTTAACATTTGTTAATCAGGACAGTCTAACTTGGAACAAAAAAAAATTTCAGCAGAGGCCCAGGAAGAAATAATGCAGACATGTCTTTGTAACATGGGAGGACACAAAAGCAAACCCACACAAACACAGGGAGAAGATACAGACCCCCCACAAAGAAGGCACCCCAGCCAAGAAGCAAACCTGAGAACCTGCAGCTGTGAGGCAACAATGCTACCACTGCACCATCAAATATTAAGCATTGCAACATTTGTAAACCACAGATATTATGAGGAACAGATCAGATCAAATATGAGGCAAAAATCTGCAATTCTTTTACAAATGGTGGTGGGTAGGGAATTCAGGTCTTTAACACCTGCATACAAGGTACAGGGTTCAAGCCTGAGGTATTCCCTACCACACCACCATGAGCCTAACAGTATATTGCACCAGGGGCATTTTCACACACACACACACACACACACACACACACACTCCCTGTACACTTACCTGGTCCTGTAGTACATCCCTGTCCGCAAAACCACCATTAAATCCACAAACCCCCCGACGAGTGCAGCTGAAAAACCCACGCAAATCCGACCTTGCCCGTCGCGAGATCTTCCCCTGCAGCAAGCCAATCCAGACCCGAGATCCTTCTCCTGACTGCCGACCTTGCAGTCCGACCCCAACGCTTTTCCCCAGGGAGTTCCAAGGCAGTCTATGCAGTTTAAAACTGCATAGACTTGTGGGAGCGCTCCTGTTCATGTGTCCCAATAAGGACTGCTGCTGAGACAATCTGCGCATGCTCCATGCTTGAGACTGTCTCAGCAGCAGTCTGGACTAGTCATCTGTGAGTCTGAAATTTTAAAATTTTTTTCTTATTTTTACTTTTGCTCTTTTAAACATAAAGGAATACAGTGTATAAGGGTTGAGTGTTGCTGAGTGTTGCTCTATTAAACATAAAGGAATACAGTGCATAAGGGTGCTGAGTGTTGCTCTATTAAACATAAAGGAATACAGTGTATAAGGGTGTTGAGTGTTGCTCTATTAAACATAAAGGAATACAGTGTATAAGGGTGCTGAGTGTTGCTCTATTAAACATAAAGGAATACAGTGTATAAGGGTGCTGAGTGTTGCTCTATTAAACATAAAGGAATACAGTGCATAAGGGTGCTGAGTGTTGCTCTATTAAACATAAAGGAATACAGTGTATAAGGGTGTTGAGTGTTGCTCTATTAAACATAAAGGAATACAGTGTATAAGGGTGTTGAGTGTTGCTCTATTAAACATAAAGGAATACAGTGCATAAGGGTGCTGAGTGTTGCTCTATTAAACATAAAGGAATACAGTGTATAAGGGTGCTGAGTGTTGCTCTATTAAACATAAAGGAATACAGTGTATAAGGGTGTTGAGTGTTGCTCTATTAAACATAAAGGAATACAGTGTATAAGGGTGCTGAGTGTTGCTCTATTAAACATAAAGGAATACAGTGTATAAGGGTGCTGAGTGTTGCTCTATTAAACATAAAGGAATACAGTGCATAAGGGTGCTGAGTGTTGCTCTATTAAACATAAAGGAATACAGTGCATAAGGGTGCTGAGTGTTGCTCTATTAAACATAAAGGAATACAGTGTATAAGGGTGTTGAGTATTGCTCTATTAAACATAAAGGAATACAGTGTATAAGGGTGTTGAGTGTTGCTCTATTAAACATAAAGGAATACAGTGCATAAGGGTGCTGAGTGTTGCTCTATTAAACATAAAGGAATACAGTGTATAAGGGTGCTGAGTGTTGCTCTATTAAACATAAAGGAATACAGTGTATAAGGGTCTTGAGTGTTGCTCTATTAAACATAAAGGAATACAGTGTATAAGGGTGTTGAGTGTTGCTCTATTAAACATAAAGGAATACAGTGCATAAGGGTGCTGAGTGTTGCTCTATTAAACATAAAGGAATACAGTGTATAAGGGTGTTGAGTGTTGCTCTATTAAACATAAAGGAATACAGTGTATAAGGGTGTTGAGTGTTGCTCTATTAAACATAAAGGAATACAGTGTATAAGGGCGTTGAGTGTTGCTCTAGTGGCTGGTGCTTTTTTCTTAAACATAAAGGAATACAGTGTATAAGGGTGTTGAGTGTTGCTCTAGTGTCTGGTGCTGTTTGTCTGTTGATGAGATACACTGTGGTGGCCTGAATTTAAAACCTGCACCTGGAAAAAATTGCTCTGACTTGTCTCTGGCAGAAAATGAAAGACCCTACTCAACTAAAGATATTGCATACATTTATAGGGCAATTACTTCATCACACTTCAGGTAAAATTATAGCCACTATCTTCTAAAATGTTGACATCCCTTGTCTTACTATTTAAGTAACAGTAGCTTCCCCCATTAATGGCTTTGTCCAGTTTTTTTGTGCTAAGATGTTGAGAACTATGGTGGTGAGAAGTGAGAACTGATTTCAGTAAATGATAGTCATTTCATTTTCAGTCTGCATGTCTTCCAGGTAGCTGCTGATTTGGCATAGTGGTATGTTCTTCTGACTGTAGTGCACAGGGTTCTACGTTCAAGACTTACCAGTGAAATGCATGGTGATAACACAACATTTTATTGTAGCAACTTTCCAAAATTATACAAGCAATGTTTAAAATGTGTCCCTATTTTTTTTCTTTTGTCCCCCCCCCAAAAAAAAACTGAAATTGAAAACAAATGCGAGAAGCTATGCAAGATGCCTATGGCTTACACTACAGTCAGTATATATATATATATATATATATATATATATATATATATATATATATATATATATATATATATATATATATAATTTATTGCGTGTGTGGAAGTAGACTTTTATGATGGAAATGTTCTGAATTGTGCAGTTTTGTCATTATTGGTTCATGCATTTTGTTTCATTGCCTAATACCTACTGGAAAAATAAATTTTAACATGCGCTCTTACTTAAGTCTAACAAGTGTGCTGCATTATACAAGGAATATAATTTAATAAAGTCAGGAAGGTGTATCAAAGAATGCATGTATGTTTCTTGTTTTGTGTGTAAGCCAGGGGCCTATGATTTGAAAGCAGCCCAAAGGTAATTTTTATCCACTAGTGGCCAGTTGCATTTTCTTTGGATGTGGTATGGGTTTCAATGCTGTTTCAAAGAAATGTGAGTTTCAGGGGCAGGGAAGTTTTAATGCCAAGTCTATTTTTATTGCGAGACAGTGTTGATTTGTTTAGTAAATAACTGTTAGTGTTTTTGTACATTGTGCTATAAAATGTAAAAATAGAATTGAAATAATTGTAGAAGTAAAGCAGTATGCACACATTAGTGTTTATGGTAAATGGGGCGAAATAGCCAGGTAGTGGGAAATTGGAATGGCTAAAGGGGGACTCTGGTGCCATATTTTGGTTGTCTGTTCTTCAGTTTTCGTTTGAAAGTTGATATCCCACAATTCCATTGGAGTAGGCGGGGTTACTTAATTATGTATGCAAATTTTATGTTGATCACCGTAGAGATTTGTACCTATTTTTCATGGACCTTGTCCAGACTTTTGATGTTTCCAGGTTGAGAGGTATGCTTGAGAGGTACATACCAAATTGGGCGTTGTATTTTATAATGGGTCTAATGAGGGATGAGTACAGTGGGACAATGACCTCCTTTTTTCTGGATTAAAAGCCCTTAGTGATGAGGTGTGCCACATAGAAGGATTTCCTGACTGTTGTGGTGATGTGGTTATCGAAGGTGAGACCACTGTCCACCTGTGTCCCTAAGTCTCTTATCACACTTTCGGTGTTTAGTGTACTGCCACCTATGTAGTAATTCATGGGTACATGTTTTTTCCCAAAGGGGATAACTATACATTTCTTGGCATTGAGCTTCGGCCCATGGCTCTGACACCAAGCATCTGTTTCTGCAAGGCCCTTTTGTAGAAAATCCACATCATTTGGGGATTCAATAATAAATCCCAGCTTGCAGTCATCTGTGAACTTTGTTAGCAAGAGTCCCTTAATGCTGGCCTGTACTTCAGAGAAGTAGATGCCAAACAAGACCAGTCCCAGGACTGAACCCTAAGGTACTCCACTTGTCACTTGTCTGGAGCTGGATTTGGAGTCGGCTACTTTTACAGTGTGGGTTCTATCAGTAAGCCAATTAGCAACCCATAAAGTGACTTAGGGATTAATGCCCAGCTCAGTAAGTTTATCTATGATTCCAGAGGGGGGATGGTGTTGAAGGTCTTGGCGAGGTCTAAATAGGCTGTGTGAACCACCTTACCCTTGTCCATGGCTCTGGAGACTGATTCGAAGAAGTCAGTCAGGTTCAGGAGACAAGGTCGGCCCTTCACGAACCCAAACTGCATGGAGTCCAGTGTTTAAAGGTTGCCAATGTCTTTGTTTATAAGTTCAATGATAATACGTTCCATGGCCTTGCAGATCAGTCTCATCAGACTGATGAGGTGGTAGTTCCTGGGATCCAAGGTGGATACTCCCTTGTGGAGTGGGATAACTGTAGCTGTGCACCACTCAGTGGGCACGAAGCCTGAGGTGAGGCTATGATTAAACATGACACTTAGGTGAGGTGCCAGTTCATTTTGTAGTTCATGTAGTACACAGCCTGGGATGTCATCTGGTCCCATGGATGCTGTATTCTCAGCTTTGGAGAGTGTGTTTTTTACCTGTGTGGCCATTATTACTGGAATTTGGCAATCTTTTGGTGATGAGATGATTCCTTTAGGGGGTGAGAAGTGGGTGAAGTTTGCACTGAATGGATCTGCCAGGATATTGGCAATATACTTGGGAATCAGTATATTTAATGCCATTCTGTTGTAGCTCAGAGGAGATCTGAGCATTGCCATTTAGATTCTTGACATAGCTATAGAATGCCTTGTGGTTGTCTTTGGAATCTTTGGCAATTTTATTTTCACAACTAGCTTTGGAAGATTTTATGAGGGATCTAAGCTTCTTACTGAGGCTGGTAAGGGAGTTTTTTGCATCCTGGGATTTTCCTCTTTTCTGCAACAGTTTCTTCCTTTTGTTGTAAAGTTTGTTTATGGCAAGGGACCACCAGATTGGCTTCCTTTTTTTGGAGGAGAGCATCTTGGTTCTATTGGGGATGACACGATTCATGCATGAGTGGATGTGCTCGTACAGTGCCTTAATGCAGGATTCAGCAGTCGAACTTCCAGTTCCCGTCTGCATGGGTGTCATGAAGTTTGTTACTTCTGACTTGAGTAGCATGAAGTTGGCTTTGGAGAAGTTTTTTACAGAGGTTTCCATACTGGGGGATGGGTGTGGGATGTGGATGTCAAGGGTGATTAACTTATGGTCAGACCTGACCAACGAGGGGGTGACCATAGGTGTGGAGCATCGATTTCCCATGTTGGTAATCACCAGGTCTAGGATATTGGAGCCACTGGTGGGACTTAGGATTAGTTGATCCAGGGCATTGGAATTTATGAATTCCAAGAACAATTGGGCAAAGGTATTGGTACATGAGTAGTTTTCCAAGTTAATGGCAGGGTAGTGGAAATCACCCAGTATTAGGGTATTTGGTTGTATCTTAATATTTTCCAGTATGTTTAGAAAGGTGCAGTGAGAATCATGGGGCATGGTGGGGGATCTGTAGCAAGCTACAATTTGGATTGCAGTCTTACCTAGTGTTAGTTACACTGGGAGAATTTCAGACACATTGTGTTGGGCAACTAGCCTGGTGTTGTGAATATCCTTGGTGAATATGGATACTCCTCCACCTTTAGTGTTTTAGTCCTGATTTGGTGGCCGAAAAGTGTGGTAAGAGTTGTAGCCTGGTACTGCAGGGGTGCTCTCTGGAGCCTTGAACCAGGTCTCAGTTACTGCACAGATATCAATGTTCTCCATTTTTAGGAGTGCCTCGAGAGAGTGCATTTTGAGGTTTAGACTTCTAGCATTGAGTAGCATTACCTTCAGATTTTGCATGCTTGTACCTGTTACAGTGGTGTTTTTTTTTTTTCCTTTGAACTTTGCCTAAAAAAGGCACTATAGGGGTGGCAAGAGCCTTAGCCAGTAACCTGAATCCAAGGGGCAACAGGTGCAGACCATCTCTGGCAAAGCATCATGATCTGTCGATCACATCGTCCCAGGCAGACAGATACTGGATCCCCTTTAAATGACACCAGAAGCTTAGCCAATTGTTGAAGTCAATCATTTTGTCCTTATACTGTTGTATCATTCTGGGTGAAGGCAGGATGCCACTCAGAGCTAGGGTCATACCTGCCTGGGTCACATGATCCAAGAGCTCTTCCACGTCTCTTTTCATGTAGTCCAGAGACATACATCTCAAGTCATTAACTCCAACATGGACAATGACAGAGTCATATTTGTACTTGTTGTGGAGTGACTCGAGTGCATGCGTTATGTGTTGGATCCAGGCACCCGACAGGAAGCTGACTGCAATTTTCTCCTTGTTCAGCCTGGTGAGTGGGACATCAGTGTGCCTGACTATAGAGTCACCTATGACTAAAGCGTTGGGTATGTTGCCTTTCCTTAGGAGCTGTTGTTGAATGGCACACTGGTGTTGTGAGCTATGTGACACTTTGGTTGTGATTGGTGTTTGTACATCCATTGAGACTGTGCCCTTTAACAAATATTTGAGTTATATAGGAAGTTTCATTTGCTAGTCATGTATCCCCCACTTGTATCTACTATTTAGCATCATTCAAAACACTCTTTCTCCCTACCATATTTCTCTGCATTTATCAACTCCTTCTGATCCCTCTTCCTAATAGAAACTCTAAGCAAATGTTTAGCAATATGGCCTCCATCATTTATCCCATTAATTTCCTCTTACATAATACATACTAATTGTAATATAACACCACTATTAACAAATGCAGCTAACCGATATGTTGCTATTTGTGTACTCATTGCATTAACCCACCTCACTATATAGCAAACCTCTTCCACACTGATAAACAGCACCCCCTAATAACTCACTTCAGATCACCCACAAAATATCACATTATCTCTACTGATCTACTTTCTCTGACGTCTTCCACTACAGATACACCAAGTCAAAGAGTCTTTACCAACTAGAATTACAGTAAAACCTAAGGTAAAATGTAAATGGCTCTACACTTTTTTACCCAATAATTCTACCCAAACACTCAGCAGTGGCATTCACCTCAACCCTGGCCCACTAAAGAGCAACCCAACAGCCTAACTCAAACAAGTTCAAATGCATCTAGATCTTCTTCCCCATTTACCCCTGAAACCAAACTCCTACTTATAAACATGAATGGTAGAAGCATTTGTAACAAAATCCAAGACATTCATGCATATCTAAATACTCAGTGTCTTAGTATACTAGCTGCTACTGAAACCTGGATAAAGAAATCTATATTGAATAATGAAGTCACCCCCCCCCCCAGGAATTAATATATTTACGCTTGAAAGGAAAAACTAATGTGATGGTGGTGCTGACATTATCTACAAAAATGGTTAGAAATAACACCACTCACTATACTGATCCGATAATTTAACATTGCACAACTTTCTCCTCATAATCAGCAATAGAAAGTCTGCCTGTGTATTTTAGCTATTTATTTACTATCTGGTAATATTTCAACAGCAGAAAATATCCTGAACTGGATATCTCATCATATTCAACAAGAAACTATCGTACTACATTTGGTGACAACCCTTTCTACTTTCTGCTGCCTGAGTCATTGTGAGGGATGCAGACAATATGCAAGAGGGGACTGGAATTTATTGTAGAAAACTGGGAAAGGAACCAAGGTACTGGGGCAACTAACTATAGAGGGAAAGGTAATAGAATGGGAAGAGACCAAAGATCTATTTGGATTGCAGGCTAGAGATTGCCTTACCTATCAAGAATTGATATCAGAGTATAGTCAAAGAGAAATGAATAGGGGGATCCAAAGTGAAAGACCAGCACTGGTAGAGTTTTGAATAGAATCTAGATCAGAAGCTGCTGTTAAAAAGCGATAACTAGTAGGGCATATAAAATATTATATGATAACTTTAAGAATCAATCAGAGGAGGATAGAAAGGATTGGGAAGAGTGACTGGATAAGCAATTCACAAAGAAACAATGGGAGTGGGACATATGTATGCCTCCCAAATATGCAACAAAGTCTAGAAGATTTAAGGTGTTTGCTTGGAAGTGTTTACATAGGTATTTTTATACCCCAAGCAGATCCCAAAGAATTTTTCCTCCAGTAGATAACAAATGTTGAATGTGTGATGGGGAACTAAGAGATCATTGGGAACATATTTTTTGGTAGTGTAATGATTTGGCAAAATTAAAAAATACTCAGCAGACTGCTCTATCAGAAATACTGGGCGAGCAAATTGCTATAACTGAGGAAATTATTCTTTGAGCTATGACACAAATTTGGAATTGCCTAGATGCAATAAGACCTTGCTGAGTCTAATCATGGTGGCTGCCAAAAAAGCAGTTACTAAAAAATGTAAAAAAAAAGTCTAAACCAAATGTATTAGAAGCAGTAAATACAGTAACAAAAAAAAAGACAACTGGGAAGTGGGTCTTTAGAAACGGGTAGGAGCAAATTACATAGAAAAAAATGGGAATTGAACAATTCATGCAGAATAACATTTTGGAGAGAGAAACAAAATTTAAAAGAAGGCATGATTTGAATGAGCTATGTAATGTTTGACTGCCAATGACTGAATAAATAAGTGAAGTATAATGTTTGCAACTAAGAATATGTCAATATGGTTTGTTTTCATTTATATAAATGTATGATTGCCTATGTCATAAGTAATAATTTAATAAACATGTTTAGTGTTTAAAAAAATAAACACCCTTTACACAGATTTAAAAAAGAGAGAAACTATTATAATTGGTGAATATAACATAGACTAACAGCTGATCAAAAATGTTACTCCCTCCTAATCAAATAACGTATATGGGTTTATACAGCTAATCACCTCCACCACTAGAATCAACAAAAAGTCTTACTGACACTGAACTTATCCATTAGATCCTTACCAACAATCCAAACACAATTTAAACATGTGGATGTCTGGCAGACAAAATAGAAAAATAAGTGACCACATTCCCCACCTATGGAGTCAGAAACTACAGTTCTCAATCTAAAAACATAATTTATAACAAAATTTGTAATACAATAACATTTAACATACATATTTATCAATATCCTGACCCAGTATAACTGGAACATATTAAACTCCATTCCAGTCGATGCTGCCTTCTCACCCTTTAATTAAAGTTTTATAAATTTCTTAACAGCTTAGCCCCTATACAAATAGATCAAAACCCTGCATCAAGCCTAACTAATTAAACTAAAAACATTATCCTTCAAAGAGACAAAGCCCAGAAAGTCTGATATAAAAGCAGGACATAAAATACATTTCATATATTTAGGCATCTCAGAAGACATGCTAATGATAACATTAAAATGGATAATGAAATCTATTATACCAACTTTTTTGGTCATCACTAAACAAAGTAATACATCCTGACCATACCATCACACTTCCTCATTCTGCTTCTAACACCACTGACTCAATACCATCCCATTCCAACTGCTACTTTATTCAAACAGTACAAGCTCCTATTAATAATAATAATAATAATAATAATAATAATAATAATAACAATTCACCTCTCTCTCTCCCTATCCTGTACTTACAGACACATTCATTATTCTTCCTCCTGGTCTCAGCTTTTCTATAAGAACACTTCTAGTAACTGTAAAACCTACAACGTGAGCTGCTGCCCAACTTCCAAAAGATCACCTAAAATAGCACTGATGTTCTGGCCTTCCCTGTATCCATACAGATAAACTGACCTGAGATATATGCTGTCCCATCTATCTGGAAAAATTCTAGCTATATACATACCCATATGTGTGTATTTATGTATGGTTTTACAGCTATCTGACTGACAGGCAGCACACAGTCAAAGAGAAACTAAATATTTCTTCTTTTTTACCAGTCATTGTTGGCATCCCACAAGGATCAATATCAGGCTCTTTTTTATTTAACATTTTTGTAAACAAACTACAAACTGCCACCCACAATGCTAGCATACTTCAATATGCTAATGACTCAGCCCTTATTTAAGCATGCAAATCTACTTTTAAATACTAAAAAAGTATGCTTTTCATTCTTAAATAATACCAAAATTAAACACAATCTTTCAAAATAACCTCATCCAACAGCATAACAATGGAAACTGTAATACAACCAAAACATATGGGCATTTTAATTTACAACCTCAAACTTGACCAGCATGTATTGCAAGCCATTTAAAAAATACATAAAGAAACTCATCTCCCTGTGTAGAACCAAACACTGCATGATAAATGATGCAAGACAAACAGTAGTGTCTACCTGCCTTCTTCCATCCCTACAATATATGTAACCTATTCTTACAAACCTAAATACAAATACTTCAGCTAAACTCTCCATCTTTTACACTAACCCATTTAAGACTCATCATTGCAGAGCCCTGAAACAACTAAACTGGCTTGAGCTACCCAGCTATTTAACATACAACTTATTACTACACCCAGTTTTATTAATGCACCAGAAAAATGTCAGATACTAAAAGATACCCTGCAGCACTACTCTCTGGGTAGAGACCTTCACTCAACCAATATGTCCTTAGTAATCAAAACAAAGTCTCTTTACTCAGCAGGTGAGTTACCATACTCTGTTCAATATCTAAACCCTGGAACACCATTCCAACATACTTAAAACAGACCATGAAACTTCCCACCTTCAAGCCCTTTCTAAAACAACACCTAAGCCCCATGCAGTCATGTACCTTAGTAACTTCATTTTCCCTTGTTATTTCATACCACCTATCACTTCATAACTTTTATCCTTCTATACAACAAACCTTTCTACCACTCCTCCTCAAATTTCTTCCTATTTTAATCACACTTTACATTTCTGTTTTGTTCGGATCATCTCAGTTTAGCCTTCTCCTTCAAATACTCTTCACCATTCGCTTACAACCAGGTTCTTTGTCATTGAGTAGCCTAGTGTTCTTACCCCACTATTCTTGACTCTCCCTCTTGTTCCCTTAACTACTATCAACTGTTAAACAGTCCTTACCTCAGTTTTATTTATTTATAACATCTATACTCTGACTTTCCTTTCTCATATCTCATAATTCTTATCTGATGTCTACTTGTCACCTATATTGCACATGAACTTTTTGCATACTAAATGTTTTAAACTTGGAATTTCAGACCATATAATTTATCACCAAAGAAGAAACACCTGTTTTATCTTTCTATAGGGTGACTACTGATAAATGACCAGTTTGTATCTAGATGTCTTAAGAAATAGGTATGTAATGTATCATTGCAAAAAATTTGCTTTTTCTGAGTGTTTTAAATGTACCTTGCAGAGCTTTTCTACCCAGGCCTCTGCTGAAAAAGTTCTTTGCCCAGATGGACTTTCTGGGTAAACAAAGGCAAATAGATAAATAAATAAAATAGATTGAGTATTCTGTATGGGTATTGCAATCAATACCACAATATGACTGAAAAATTATATATGTTTGTAAATTATTTTTTTCCTTTTATGAGTACTATGAATATAAGCAGCACAGCCAACACAGCCAAAAGGCACTTTACAGCCAGGACCATCATCTGCATTAGTATTATATTCATTTGCAGTGCAGCCCACTGATTATCGGGTCTATATCATATATTCAAAACTCCAAAATGTCGAACACCATATGTTCGAACTTGGAATTTTGAATATTGAAAACATTGAATGCTCAGAATAGCAAAAAATTGCTGTTCTGAGAAACATACACCCAACACAAGCACACCAATATAAATAAACCACACACATACATTTAACAAAACCCAACCCCACACTAAACCACACATACAATACTAACTATCCACTTACCTTAACCTGCACCCTAACCCTAAGGTCCGTAACTATCGCACACATACCCTACAAATCTATACACAAACAAACTAGTTAATTCAAACACATACAGTTAACAAAATACAACCCTACACTATACCATACATTTATTACTAACTATCCACTTACCTTCACCCACACCCTAACCCTAAGGTCCGTAACTCTCGCACCACAGAGGAGGAAATAGCGAAGCCACGGAACGGCCCACCGAAATCTTGCCCTAGGTCAGATTTTGATATTCCGGGGCTTCGCTATTTTCACCATTCGATATTTTGGGTTCAATGTTTTCACATTCGGCGTTGTACCTCTTTGGAATTTTGATATAGACTATGATTATCTCCCTACATTTTTAGTTAAACCATTTCTGAGCATCACAATCCAATGTGCACTAGCTTTTCATGGAGTAGTAGTCTATGTAACATTAAATGCATAGCAGAACTGCATTATTAAAAGTGGCTCCTCAACTTATCCAAACATTCCAAATGAATGACTTTCCTTAGTGCTGACTCAGGCTCAGGTTATCCTTTCACTGCATGTCTAGGTCAGCATCAGTAGACTTCTAAAATGTTTTTCCATTTTTTTTTGTCATAACCCAAAGAACCTCTAGTTCTACTTTTTGCAGTTTTTCATACATCAGTAATACAATAGCATTACCTGCTGTGCGTAGTGTCTTCCTAGTCAGTATTTGGCTTTCAGACTTGGAGTTTCCTTATATATAGGCTTTCTAAATATGCTTCACAAGGGTATGTGAATTTCCTTATCATTGACATATTTGTGGATTTTTTTCATATACATGCTTCTGCTAAAAGTTCCTTTTTCATTTATGCATATCTGGCTTGTCCATCTGCAAATGTTCTTGACTTCTTCTTCTTTCAGCTTTGCCTGGTTAGGGGTCTCCACAGCAGATCACCTCTCTGCTCATAATTGGTAGTGGAGTTTTACGGTGTCATATTGCCAGCCTGGCACCTAACCTTCCACAGGAGGCACACACACATACACGCACTCATACCTTGGGCCAATTTAGAGTGTCCGATCCACCTACAGCATGTCTTTGGGATGTGTGAGGAAACTAGAGCACCTGGAGGAAACCCACATGACCACAGGGAGGACATGCAGACTCTGCACAGAAGGCACCCTAGCTGAGGATCGAACCGGAGAACCTCTTGCTGTGAGACGGCAACACTAGCCACTGCACCACCATGGCTGCCGCAGTCTAATTATATTATCTTCTAAAATGCAATATCCTATACCATTTGTCTGGCATCTACTTACAACAAAACCGGTTTATTCACATTGTAGCATTTTAATTGTGCGCATTTACATCACAAAAACAAGATTAATTACATTGTTACCTGTAGTGAATTGAACATTTAAAATGGTAAGAGTTTCACATAACGTTAAGGTAGATGATGAAAAAACATTAAGGATAAAGAAATGTACACATTATGAATAAACAAAGTTAGAATAGAGAAACAAGGAGGGAAAATATATATAAAAAAAAAAAATATATATATATATATATATATATATATAAACAAACAGTATTATCATTTATCTTCTTAATTCCTTACTGATGGCTAGGAATCAACTGTATGAGATTTTATCTTCCATAAAATAATTCAATGAGTAGGCCTCACCAATCTTTTTTTTTGGGAAACAGTGCTAATGGTCATCTAGTTTGCAAGTCTTAGCTTTTTTATTGCCAGGATTACCACTTGTATTTCCATCTCTTATCTTCTAGATAATCTTGCTATAAACTCAGCAAAGACTATAATCTGTATGAGTGCAATTTGATATAATTTCAGGAATTAAGTCTACCAAAGATCATATTGTATTCCACAAGACATAGATCCTTGGACAAGCCTATCGATAGTGGACAATATCTGCATTAAGTTTTCCATAGTCACATAGTAATAATACTAGGCAAGTCATATGGAAGAACATAAGACGACTAGACATACAACTTCAAGTGGACAAATGAAAACGTTCTTGCCATCCTTGCCAAGCTTATAATGCTTATTTCCCAATTCAAGTAGGACCTTGCATGATAATCCTGATGTAAATTTGTGTCTACCCATCCAATCATTAAATTAGCCTTAAAGGTAACCAATGCAGTACTTTGCTTGACCTGTAGTGACAAATTATGCCATATACTGGGAATACACTGGGTGAGGAGCTTATCCCTCCAGTGAGTCTTAAAGGCTTAGATTTTGGTCCTGAGTGTGATTGTTAATAGAGGTGCTGATTTTTCAAAGAAATAGGTCAAATATGATTGGGTCTTTCATCTTCAAAAAAGTTAGACACAGGTAACCTCAGAACAGCTGGAAGGCTATTGAGTACAAGGAGACACCTTTTTTCAGGATAGTTAAAGGATTTAAGACCTTTAATTTTCTTGGTTGGAAATCTTTGTGGCATGGATTTGCACATACAAAAGGGCCATTGTATATGATGATTGGTCTGATAAGGGAAGAACACAAGGGCAGGATGACTTTTTTGACTCTTGAAGATATTCTCTTGCTAATTAATTAGGCCACATAGAAGGACTTCTTGACTATGGTGGAAATATAATGCTCAAATGTGAGAGAGTTGTCCAGATAAATGCCCAGGTCTCTTATGAGTGTTTCAGTCTGAAGAGGAGTACCAGTTATTGCATATGAGGTGGGAGAAGCTTTTCTGCTGAACTGTACTATGCTGCAGTGTTTTGCATTGAACTTTATTCCTTTTTTTGTACACCAGGTGTGTGCATATTCTACCCTCTGCTGGAGCTGTTTAGTATCAGTGGATGAGCAAATAACAGTACCTAGCTTGAAGTCATAAGCAGATTTGGACAACCATATTTCGGAGATATTAGCTTTGATGTTTGAAAAATGAATGCAAAGCAGGAGGGGGCCTAACATTGATCCTTGTGGCACACCACTTGATACAAATTGCATATTTAGAGAACTTACTGACAATATTCACAATCTGAGATGTGTTGAGAAGCCAACTTGCAGTCAAGTACACAACACAGGAGTTTACATCAAGAAGTTTGTCTAATTTTGCAATAATTTCAGCATGGGGAGTAGTATCAAAAACTTTGGACAGGTCAACTTAGCAGTGTGCACACAGTGAACACTGTCCACAGCCTATGCATCCTTGTCAAAGAAGTTTACTAGGTGCAGGACGCAGGACATAGCCTTCAAGAAACCATGCTAAGTGGGATCTAGTTCAGATACATTGCAGCTGGTGAGGCTGAAGACCCTATAATTATCTGGGTCTGTAGAGGTGATATATTTGTGTATCCTCAGATAATGCATACTTGGCACTGATAAGAATGCAACCTGGTATGCTCTCTGGTCCCATGGATGTATTAGTTTTAGCCTTTGACAGGGATTGCTCCAAGGTGATTTCAGGGAAACTACACTTTCAGAAACAATGGGGTCAACAATGTAGGCAGGTGGAGTAAAGTGAGCACTAACTTTGTCTGCAAATATATTGGATATATCCTTCAGAATAGTGTGTGATAGTATTATGGATGAGCTCAGTACATTGGTGGACATTGTTCCTTAATTTTCTGACATTGCTGAATAAATATATTCCTTTAGCTTCCTTTAGTATTTGTAGCAACCTTAAGTTTGTACACTGTTTTACATGATCTAATAGTGCTCTTAAGTTACTTGCTTGCATGTTTTAGAGGGTCCTTGAGGGAGGGGATGGGAATTTATTGCAGCTTTTCATTATTTTCCTTCTTTTGTTGTGCAATTTATTTCTACAGGAATTCTGCCAAAGAGGTTTATTCCTGAATTTATCAGTACATTTAGGGTGGATGAATGCTGACTTTTTTTTGCAGCCATTTAGGTGCTCATAAAAGTCTGAGGTGAATGCAGCAGCCCTCTTAGTTGGGTCTATTTGCAAGGGATTGTTGAAGTAGATTTAGCCTGGAGTAGTCCGTAAAGATGATTTCATCTGTTGATAGGATAGCGCAACTAGACCTGACTGGCAAGATGCCCAATTTGTGTTCAGATTTAACCAGAGATCTAAAGATGTGGGGTGGGGTACAGGTGGGGTTAAGTTGATAAGGACTGGGTCAAGGATGTTAGAGCCTCTATTGAGTAGTTGTACAATTAGCTCTAGCACATTGGTATTACCAATATTTAGGAAGTGCTGAGTATAACTATTTTTAGAGGTGCAATTCATGTCCCATAACAAGTTGTATTTTGTTTCATATTTAATGTTTCAGTCGTGTAAAGATAATTTATACGATGTAGGGGGGCATTGATGGTGATCTGTAGCTAGCAATGAAGCAATAGTTGGATTTGGTAAGGGCGCCATGGATCATTTCATGAAAGTAATGTTGTTTCTAGCAAATACGAATACTACCTCACAGTTACCAGGGGTCTGAAGGCATGATTGGTGCTAAACCCAGATATAGATGGAGTGCTGTCATCACACTGAAATCATGTTTCATTAACTTTACAAATATGAATTCATTTGAGTTGCAGAAGGGCCTCAAGTTCTGGTATCTTTTTATTTAGGCTTCTAGCATTCAGTAGTGTCACCATCATGTTGTCTGAATTCAAGTGCGAGTCGGTTGTGTAGGAAACGCTTAAGCTAGTACTTGAAAGCCCTGATATAAGAGCTGTAAGCCATCCCTAGCAAAACAGGAAGTCTTATATACCATCTCATCCCAGACTGATACATACTGGACCTCCTGACAATGACACCAATTGTATAGACAACTGTTAAATCCATTTCTCTTGTCTTGATATCTAGGAATCATTCCTGGTGAAGGCAAGATACTACTCAAGTCTGGTGTCTTTTCTGCTCTTAACACATGGATAGTAGGTTCCATCATGTCTCTCCTCATGTCCCCCTGGGCAAAGCATCCACATGGGCTCCATCAAGGTTGTAGTCATAATTGTCTGGTTTAAGGATCCTTAGGGCCCTTGTAATATCACAGATCTTCATACCTGAAAATCAGTTTACAGTCTCCCTGTTCTTTGTCAGTCTGCTGAGTGTGGTGTCATTATGCCTAACTATTGAGTCACCTAAGACTAACACATTTCCTTGTGTAGAAGCAGGCTTAGAGGGCCTTATGAAGCCTGCTTTCCTGATGACTCTTGGATGAACTCTGTGGAGCTGAAGTACTGGTGAGTGGAGAAGGATTAGGTGTTGGCTTGAGTGCTGGATGGCTTGAGTGCTGGAGTTTGAGATATTTTAGATTGCGTCCCAAGAGGTTTTGACAATAATTTAAAGTTTTAGTGTAAGTCATGGGCCTAGAAGTGTACTATTATTGATTTGGCGTTGTGGAGGCATGACACTTACGAATAATGAAGTGATGTGAGAAGTCAACCTTTATGTTTCTTAAATATTTACATTTCTCACAGTTTGTACTATCAACTTGTACCAGACATGAACACTAGATAAACATAAGGCCATTGCTACACTGCCTTAGAACAATCAGACTAGCTACAGATGGGGTGAAACCAGACTGATGAGCAATGCTGCCAGAAGGTGGAGGACTGGGGCTTAAGCAGTACTCAAGGATTGTACAGAAACAACTACAGTAGACCCTAAAGATTTGTGGATGAAGTATTTACAGTGATACTCTGACGTTAGTTTAGAATGTAACCTATCTATCAGATCTTAGGGAAATGATGGCATTTATCTATTTGTACTCATGGTTGTCAGTAGTGCTGATCTAGCCATAGTTTCCCACAGCTAAAAATCAATGTCTCTTTGCTTCTTGTCTCACCAGAAGCAGAACAGTAGCATCAATGCCAATCTGGTTCCTCAGAAGTGGATCTTAGTCTGTTTGGTGATCAGCAGTTTTGTCACAGATATTTTTAGCGGTCTATGTGCCTGTTATAGTCTTCTGTTGGTTGCTCTTACTGCAGTATTCACTGCTCAGCACAACAGTGAGACAAGCTGCACAATGATTCAGAATGAAAACTAAAGTAGTTTCCACCAAAACAGTAAATAGACCAAATGGAGAAGTACCTCTCACAATAAACAGTCAGAGACAGTCAGGAATCCATGATCCTCTGCTCCTCCTCTCACCAGTAGCAAAACAGTGACTGTTATCCCAAGCTGCAGTTATCAGACTTCCTAGCAATTGTTTGTCTCAAGAAATTCTATAAACTAATGTTTCTCTGCTCCTTCTCTCACCATGAGCAAAACAGAAGCACTAATCTCAAGATGATGCCAAGAAGTGGATTGTAAGCTCTATAGTAATTGGTAGTCTTATCCCAGACACTGCAGATTTTAAAAGTAAGGTGGAAAAAAGTGGTTGACACTTTTAGATATTGCATCACAATGCTGGTTAGAAAATGAGAAAGGAAAGGTAATGCAGGCTTTAGCAGGAAGGCCTTCTTTGACCTTCTATTGCTCACTACTATGTATAAATGATATGAGACTAGACAGAGCTTCCAAAGGTCAGTGTATAGTACGGATAGGCAGCTATAGATAATAATAACCCTTTTTATTAGCCAGGTAGACCACCTGGACACACAGTCTCTTTTCAGGGGTGACCTGAAAGCAATGTCTGGTTTAGTGACTTGCTCAAGGTCATATAGGAGGCAAATGAGGGCTGGGGAATCAAACCCCATACCACAGGAACTACAGCTGGAGCCGTAACCTCTTTGCCAGCTGCTAGATCAATATGATTTAGCTGGTGGGTGGGAACTCAGTATTCTGGCTCTATGAAATACAGTGGGAAGAATAATTAATTTAGGTAGCTTGGGGGGGGGGGGACTTTATAAAATGATACTTTTATGCTTACTGATGCCAGCAAATAAAAGATGAGAGGGAGGGAATTTTGTTATAAAATTTACATAAGAGGTGGGCAGCTAGAGAGACAATGGCATTTAATAACGCAACAGCAAGAAGGTTGGAGAGCTGGAAAAAGTCTTCTAATTCCTATTCACACCTGTTTACCACAGAGTCTGATTGAACAAATTCAGTAAAGCCTTGACATGACTTCTTTTCTTCCTTAAATAAAAGACCTATTTCTTAGATTCTCCTTCATTTCACAGGTAATTAACCTGAGGTGATAGGTTCTAATTCTTGTGACACATCAAGTGGCACAGCTTTGGTTCCTTTTGGAAGCAAAACTTTTAATATGCAATGGACACACACTGCTATGAGAAATAAACAATGATTTACAAAATACAAGGAAAAATACTTTGATAAACCAGTCTTTCCCACCCAGTAGTCTACAGCAGAATTTGAATGAGTTTATTCTTAATTATTGATGCCAGCATTTTAAACTTTCTGACATCCACTTGCAGTACTACAGGAAAATAAGGTATCCCATTAAAAATTCTATAATGAATTGACAGTTCTCTTAGAGAAGTATAAAGTACTTGTGACTGGTTAAATAAGAAATCCCAAATATCCCCAAGACTGGAAAGTATTAGACTCTCCCAATGCAATGATTCCCTCATTTCTTTTATTTATTAACACTGCAGCTTCAAGTCTCATTTGTCAAGCATAATCTTTTCACTGTATTGAATCTGTATGTTTGAATATCAGAACTGGATGTCTGGGTTATTTGCATAACAGCAATATTTTAAACTATATTGTTATTTAACATAACTTATGAATTTCCATTCTAGAACATTCTTAAACACCTCCGGAAGATTATCATTGTTAGTACCTTCTCAAGCTCCTTGTTCATTTCAGTCATTTTAGTAAGAATATTATGGGCCAGATTCCAAAAAACATGGTTCCCAGAGTAAGTCTGCCCTGATTCCTATATACCTGGTCTCAGCCTATCTATAAACAAGCTTACTAGGGGGACTAGATTCCAAAGCATCTGCTCTCAGCCTGCGCTCAATGTAAATGATCATTTACACTGAGAGCAAGTATTTTGGAATTGGGGCTTATGATTAGATAACTCTGCATAAGCCTGCATTTATATATATATATATATATATATATATATATATATATATATATATATATATATATATATATGAGATTTCTTGCAATAGCAAATTCACACAGGGAACTGGGATTCTAGTATACATTTGAGTTTCCTTCCTATTTCTTTTCGAAGTTTTAAACAACTTAGTAGCCCCTGTTCTGGCAAAAAATAAATAAATAAATAACCTCAGAGCTTCCTCTTCCCTCCAAGAAGTATCGTTTGGGTATACTAGCTCATACTGAATGTCTATTAAATGTTTGAAAACTATAAACTTAATGTATTTGTAGACATCATAGAAATACAAATTATGTAAATCAATAGATTTTGTTATGGATTTTGAGAGGTTGTGTGTGGATTTCTCTCTATATAAATATTTTAATATGCATTATTATATGTCTGAATTAATTCATTCTTGTCTACAGAATCCTAATAAATGCAATACTGGAAGCATAATAATAGGTTAAGTATATGATTTAGCCAAACTAATAGCTCCCATCAAAGAAAAGTAAAAGCAACTTAATTCTTGAAGCTTTCTCTAGACTTTGGTACATTTTTTTCTCATTGTTAGCATATAACATTTGCATGCAGCTTCTTGGACAATAAATTCCTATGAATTCTATCTATTTTACCCAAGGAATTCCACATTCTGCTCATAAGAAATATTAGCAGTCTGTCTGATATAGCAAGATTTATTTTCATAGGTTACTTGGTTGCTGATCTGTGATAGTCTTAAGTGTAGCTTTACATTTCCATGGTAGTCTTTTAGCCCTTATATTTTGTGTATGAATAACACAGAGGTGTGCAGAACAAGGATATGTAGAGACATTAATTTTTGCCCCTTTCCTTAAGGGACATGAGTGCTAAGCTATGGTGAATTTACAGTTTGCCATCTAGTCATCCAAGTTTCATTTGGATAAAGTTCGAGAAGTACTTCACTTTATGCCAAGTGGAAAATGATTCCATAGGAGTGATATTGTCTGTCATACATATCTATCCAACATGTCCTGTTTATGTTAAAAAAGAGATGACATCCCTTGACCAGGTGTTTACACTACCGTTGGACTTGCAAATGTGTAATAGGTCTGACATGATAGGGTCTATCAAGGCTCTATAAGTGAGTCAGAGATCACTTATTAGTAGCCTATATAATGCAAGAAGAGGAACAAAGTTTTGAGATGGTCTGCATATTTTTTATGATTTAGGGCCTTGTTTGTTTTAGTGAGAAAGTTGTGTGGTCATTGCAGTTGTGTCAGGTGCCTGGATAGATACATGAAAAGGTCATTATATTCAATGATCATCCTAATGAGAGCTGAGTACAGTGGAATGATTACATCCCTGGATCTGGATGCCATACCTTTATAAGATGTGCAATAAAAATGGGCTTCCTTGCAATAGTGGATGTGGGATAATTGAAAGACAAGTCATTATCACCTTAGGTTCACGGATTCCTGACTATGGTATCAACTTTCAGAGCTGTGTTGTCAATGTGACATTTACAATGGTAGCCCTTCTTGTTGAAGAACATTATTATATATTTCTTGGCGTTTAGTGTTAGTCTGTGGTTTTGACACTAGCTCTTTATTTGGGAAAGACCTTTTTAAAGAATCTTGGTGTCCTCTGGGGTGTTTAAGATGGACCCAAGTTTAGAGTCACCTGCAAACTTAGCCATAGACCCTTAACATTTGCTTTGACCTCCAAGAAGTAAATGCCAAAGAGGAGATGCCCAAGAATTGCACCGTACTGTACACTGCTAGTGACAGGTCTTTTGGGGAAGTAGCTCCACCCACTCTAATTTTCTGGGTTCTATCCGAGAGCCAATTTGCTTTCCAATGAGTTACATAAGAGTTTACATTTAACTTGGAGAGTTTATGTGCAATGCCTAAATGTGAGATCATGATGAATGCCTTTGAGAGGTCTAGATATTTGGTGTGTAATAATTTGCCATTATCCATTGCTTTAGTAACCTTCTCAAAGATGTTGACCAGGTTAAGTATGCAGGATCTCCCCTTGATGAATCTGATCTGGCCTGAGTCAAGATTTTGCATGCTGCTTATATCCTTATTTATTAACTGCATAATGATCCTTTGCATAACCTTATAGATGAGACACTTTCCAGGCTTACAAGTCTATAATTACCCAGGACAGTTATCACTGCACCCATGTGCACAGGGATAACTGTAGCTATCCTCTATTCATCTGGCACAAAGCTTGTTTGGAGGCTGATACTGAATAGCCTCTGTAGGGGGGTCTTATAAGTCCTGCTTCAAGATGACCAGTAGGCAGCATGGTATGTTATCCAGCCCTATGGATGTAGTTTTGTTTGGCTTTGGATGGTGCCTTGATGACTCGTTCTTGGGAGATCTGAGGGGGAGGTGTAGATGCTGATATGTAATCTGGAAATATAAGAGGGGAGAAGAAAAGAAGTTGGTGCAAAAATTTGTCTGCTATTAGACATGTTATATCCTCTGCATCCAAATATTTGATATTATTTACTATTAGCTCTGTTCTGTGTTTCTGAGGTTCCTAACATATTTGAAGAAGACTTTGTGGTGGCTATTTTTGCCTCATATTTGGTTTTGTTTGATTTGATTTGATTAGGGTCTGGAGCTCTCTGTTAAGTTTAGGTATAGTTTTTAGCTTCTTGATAGTTAAATGTATTTTAGTGTGCAATTATTTTTTTTTTCTTTTATTACAAAGCCTGTTTATATTTGGGTTCTACCATAGAGGTTTCTTCTTACATTTGATGTTGTATTTACTTCAGATGTTTACATCTGCATAGAATTTGGTGAGAAAACATTCCACATAAGCCTTGCAGTCATTTTGTTGGAAGGGGATTTTGAATATATTCACATCATCAGTGAGTTTAGTAGATTAGACATTGCATTATCTCTGAATATCGAGGCACTGGATAATGCTTTTGGCTTCAATCTTATAGAGAATTGACTGAGTTGTGGTCTGATTTGACCAGGGAGGAAGTGAGAACTGTTGAGGAGAAAAGTTGCCCTATATTAGTAAGAATCAAGTCCAGAATTTTATAGAACTTTATCACACCTTGTTGGGTTGTAGCCTAACTGGTCCAGAAAATTTAAATTGATGAAGTCCAGAAATTTCTAGGCATACATGTTTGAGGCTGTATAAGTCTTCCAGTCAATGGAAAGGTACTTGAAGTCTTGTAAGAGAATGGTGTTTGTCTTAATCCATAGGGACTCTGTACTAGATAGGTAAGTGGTGTGGGCTTTGGTGGCGAAATAGGGGGTCCTACAGTTAGTTATGATAAGATAATTTTTGTAACAGAAAATTTTGTAATCAACTAGGTGTTTTCCTTAAAGGAACAACATGATTATTTTGCTGAAAATGAGTAGTAAATAAGAAAAAGTTGTCTGCAAATGTGAACAAAGAGATTCTTTGATTATGAATCTCTAGACCAAAGAGTAATTCAGGAGTCTATACTACTTCATTGAATACATTTTCATCGACAGCTAGACATCTAAATTCATTACAGCAAAGCATGGAAATTTTCCAGGGTTAAGAACCACTAGGTCATCAGCACACCTTTGCCCTTTTCGCCACCGTAGTGTGATCTCAGAGTTGGTATATATAGTTAGGGTGGGTGTCGGGGGGGTTGATTTAGTGCAGTGTGTGTTCCAGAGTGCTAGAATGTGAGTGGTTCCTAACCCTGGGGAAAATTCTATGCTTCACTGTAATGAATTTCACTGTTTAGCCTCCATTGAATATGTATTCAATGAACATGTATTTCAATGAATTAATATAGACCTATAATTCAGATGGTCAGTTCAGTGCCTAGCTAATAGTTATCTCAAAATTAACATGTGATAAAGGACATTCCTGTCATACTTCATTTCTTACGTCAATGAAGGATACATGTTGTCCATTATTTGATAACAAAAATATTGCTCATATGTATAGGTTTGTATTATAGTTAAATATTGTATTTATTTTCATTTTGTTGACTGGGTTATTCTTGCTGGGAAAGCCCATTTTCAGAGATGATCCAGGGTAACACCTAAAAAGGAACAATGGTACAATGAAAAGCATGAACTTACAGTAATGTGTGAAGCAGATAAGTGACAATAATACATAGATAAACATAAAACTCACAGTCATCTGTACAGTAAAGATATGCTATAAACTGAGAACAAACATTATAGGATTTTAAACCTTAGAACATAAAGTCTCTCTCAAATAAATTGAAAGTCTTAGAAGCAATGCAATCTATTATATTTATTATTTGGAAATCCTTCCCTCATGTTACTATGAAAATATATTAATCTAGATGAATAATCTTAGATAAATGGTTTACTACTGCATTATTAATAATCATAGCAATAATTTTGCAATCATAAATTAGTAGAGAAACCATGTGATATTCTACATATAGTCCTAATTTTTCTTCCTTCCTAATTAAATTAATTCTAACTTGCAACATTGGGGGATCGGCCTTATAGCCAAGTATCATTATGAAGATTATTGATTATCAATACATCTGCAAGAGAAATATACACTTCTAAGGAATGTCCATCTTATCCTCATACATTTTTTAAATACAAGGTATTCATAAAGTTACTGCACACAAAATTGAGGCTAGGGAATCTCAGAATCAAAACATAACCTCATCAGATTTCAAAGGTAAATTATATAAAGATCTAAAATATTCCTTTATAAAATTGTACATTGATTTTCTGGGAGTAAATTAGTACCAGTACTGTCTTTAGCTGCTAAATAATATTCCTGGACTTTTGAAAACAAATCTAATTAGCCAGTGGTTTACCACTTCGGTCTGCCAGCACCAAATGGGCTTTCCATTCATCTACAATGTATAAATTATACAGACCATCTTCCATTTCTTTATTTTCCTTTATCAGACTCCTCTAGTAAATAATTTACTTGTCAAATTTAACTTTAAGTAAGTTGAATATAGTATCTATCTGACCATTTATAGTACAGATCTCAGAATTTAAGTAATTTTTTTTGGACCTTCAAATTTGAAGATAAGTCACGCATGTACAGCTATTATTGTGGAATTCCAGAGAACATTGTAAGTGTAACATCTGGATTTCTCTAGGGCTTAATTTTGGGAGTTAGCAAATGAGACAATTTTTTCTAGCACTTTTTCCATCCATGACTGATAACCATCAGGGTCCCACCTAAACAGTTTTGAGCCCATTCAATCCCCATACTATGTATCTCCTGTATGGAGTTGAAAACCATGCAGAGGGGGCATCATACAGGTAGCAGATGTGATTTTTGCCCTTGCCTGCAGCTACCATTGCAGGCTATTGGGATATATCTAATGACACTGGTCTTGCCCCTGGCTTGCTCTTGGGTACACTTGCATGGCCATAAGGGACTATGATTTCCTTATGATGCATGTGCATGCTTCCACATGATAATAAAGACTGCCATCACCATATTGATACCCGCGTTCCCCAGTCTTATGTGTTTCATTGCCTGCAAACCTCTACATGACTGTGGTAGAACAGATGACCAGGGCTTACAGATTTGCAGGCACATATACATACACATACCATGCTATAAGTTTAGTTCTCTCAACATTTTTGTTGGCTTACCTTCACTATGACAGATGTCTGTTAAACTCCTATGGAATGATCAGCAGTAAAGCTACACATGTCAGTTTCTTAATCTTGTCTTTCATAAGCAGGCTCTCCCCACTTTATCACAAATCCATTCTATCTACAACACTCCCTCCCTGCCATGCCATACAGTGCCACCCATTCCTCATACTTACTAGCACATCACATTATATCTATATCAAACTCATGACTTGGTGAGCTACATCCAGCTGCCTTCTGCCATTTTTTCTCTTCATAATAAGTTAAAGCTTGCTTGCAACATCTTAGCAATAAAAAAAAATCTTGCAAAGCAAAAGCAAGCGCCACGTGGGGCTTCTACCTTTATTTCTACTGCTGCTGCTGGTGTTCCCTGGAAATATCCAAGGCAACCCACTGCCCTTGCCTTACTTTCATAATTTTCAGTAAAGATCATCCTACACTAAATCCACCACACATTATCAACATCAGCCAAACAATTTTACGATGCACTAGTTCTAGGATATCAAATAGATTGATAGGATATCATATATATTTCTAGGATAGCATACAGATCCTGACTCTCTCTGTTACCTCCAAATTCCATACATTCACAAACTGCAGACTAAGCAAAAGAACAAGAGGTGGAGGTGTTTCCTTCTAACTTTATGTAAATGAAAAGTAATAGTAATAGCCACTTCCTTTAACCTCACAGAGCTCTGTGTAGATTAGACAACAGCTGAAATTACTACTGCCAATAACCATTATAACCCACACCTACCTATCTAGCAACCTCCAAAACTAAAAAAAAAATACTTATTACTGGGTGACAAAATTCAGTGGGACCTAACTCTAAATACATCAACAGTAAATCCATTATCAGCACATGTATATCAACATTTTCACAAGACCAGTTCTTGTGTAATATCTATACCACACTCATCTGGGGTATCACTAACTAGTCAGTCTGAATCAATCTATATGTAGGTTTTCATCACAAAAAATACCATGTAATCCAAATGTTTTTAATTACAAACTTTGCTGTTGCTGAGTCATTCAAATATTATTTTCACAAAAACGTTTCTATATCCATTTCTTCCAGAACTTGCTATATAGACTGAAACTCAGTATTCACTCAAAGGGAATCTGGTAGTGCTACTACATTGTTTTGAAAAAGTATATGTCTTCTATAATATGTGTTTCCCAAAGAGGAAGAGAGAGAGAGAAAAAGATAAAGAAGCACCCCTTTCCTCTATATTACCTTGAACTGAAGCAGCTACAATCAACGGGGGACAGAGTAATGTGGCAAAAGTTTAAAGCACAAAGGACATTGATGTCTGTACCCTGTATTCTACTTTCTGTAACAAATATAATTCTATTAAGTTCAAACCAAACTACAAAAGCATACAAGTAAACAATCTCCACACCCCTAAAATAGATGGAACAGCATACAACTAAACAATCTCCACACCCCTAAAATAGATGGAACAGCATACAACTAAACAATCTCCACACCCCTAAAATAGATGGAACAGCATACAACTAAACAATCTCCACACCCCTAAAATAGATGGAACAGCATACAACTAAACAATCTCCACACCCCTAAAATAGATGGAACAGCATACAACTAAACAATCTCCACACCCCTAAAATAGATGGAACAGCATACAACTAAACAATCTCCACACCCCTAAAATAGATGGAACAGCATACAACTAAACAATCTCCACACCCCTAAAATAGATGGAACAGCATACAACTAAACAATCTCCACACCCCTAAAATAGATGGAACAGCATACAACTAAACAATCTCCACACCCCTAAAATAGATGGAACAGCATACAACTAAACAATCTCCACACCCCTAAAATAGATGGAACAGCATACAACTAAACAATCTCCACACCCCTAAAATAGATGGAACAGCATACAACTAAACAATCTCCACACCCCTAAAATAGATGGAACAGCATACAACTAAACAATCTCCACACCCCTAAAATAGATGGAACAGCATACAACTAAACAATCTCCACACCCCTAAAATAGATGGAACAGCATACAACTAAACAATCTCCACACCCCTAAAATAGATGGAACAGCATACAACTAAACAATCTCCACACCCCTAAAATAGATGGAACAGCATACAACTAAACAATCTCCACACCCCTAAAATAGATGGAACAGCATACAACTAAACAATCTCCACACCCCTAAAATAGATGGAACAGCATACAACTAAACAATCTCCACACCCCTAAAATAGATGGAACAGCATACAACTAAACAATCTCCACACCCCTAAAATAGATGGAACAGCATACAACTAAACAATCTCCACACCCCTAAAATAGATGGAACAGCATACAACTAAACAATCTCCACACCCTAAAATAGATGGAACAGCATACAACTAAACAATCTCCACACCCTAAAATAGATGGAACAGCATACAACTAAACAATCTCCACACCCCTAAAATAGATGGAACAGCATACAACTAAACAATCTCCACACCCCTAAAATAGATGGAACAGCATACAACTAAACAATCTCCACACCCTAAAATAGATGGAACAGCATACAACTAAACAATCTCCACACCCCTAAAATAGATGGAACAGCATACAACTAAACAATCTCCACACCCCTAAAATAGATGGAACAGCATACAACTAAACAATCTCCACACCCCTAAAATAGATGGAACAGCATACAACTAAACAATCTCCACACCCCTAAAATAGATGGAACAGCATACAACTAAACAATCTCCACACCCCTAAAATAGATGGAACAGCATACAACTAAACAATCTCCACACCCCTAAAATAGATGGAACAGCATACAACTAAACAATCTCCACACCCCTAAAATAGATGGAACAAAATGTAATTCCTTACTAGTTTGAGAAGGCATACTTCGCTATTCTATAGGCTTTCAAACTACTTCATATATGACCAAAACTGAAGCCAGTGGTGATCAGTTTATACTCTTCCTCACCAATATCCAAGTAACCTCCTTGCAAACCCTTTATGTTCCCACCACACTTCTATTTACTCCAGTTCAAATCACTCATCTTAAAGAAAATGAAACACTCATGGACTTCACTCTCAGTTTTCTTAAGCATGGTTTGTTTTTATCCCTCCACACACGTTTAAATATATTCATCTTCTCACTTTCAACCTCTGCTTTCCTTTCTCTTCAAGGGGAAGCCGTTGTTATCTCACTTATAAAACACAGGCCAGTATTTATAGTCAGTTACATAAATGCACTAAGGCTATCCCCGATGTCGTGGAAATGGGCAGCAGAGCTGTCATTCATAGAGGTGATTTACGCAAATGTGCAATGGCTTCAGATGTGCTTCTGCAAATCTGTAAACAATGAGGTGGAAATGAGGAATAATGTAAATCTTCATATGCTAATGAGGTATGTTTTACACCATTTGCATTTCACAGCCAAATTTTCCTTTTCCACTCTGGTAGCTGAAGCATTATATAAGAAGATGCCTCAGAAAATGTATTTGAGCTGCAGTTTGAGAAAATGCTGTCACTTATTTCTAGCTTTGCTATTTCTAGTTCTCATATGCTTGTCTTGGCTGGATGAAACTGCTTGTAATCATCAGCCAAGAAGGTGAAAGTATAAGCAAAGGATAGCTCATTATAACTTTGACAATCAAGAAATCCTTGATAGGTTCAGAATGGACAGCAATGTTATAAGGGTCTTAGTGAGTATGTTTGACCCCACAGGGGCACTGGAGGAATGAGTGGACTTCCTATCTCTGTGGACACCAAGGCATGTATAGTCCTCACTATAGTTGCCACATGAACCTTCCAGAGATAGACTGGGGACACATTGGGGATCTCACTTGCTTCAGCCCAGGGGATACTGTAGCAATTCTAAGATGCACTTCTGGCACATGTGGATCAGTATTTCTATTTCCTGCTGTCACCTCAAAACAAAGCCAGAATTATGAGTGTATTTTATGGGATGGCACATTTAATTGAGGTACTTGGTGCAATAGATTGCACCCATATTGCAGTTAGGGCCCCTTCTGGTCCACGGGGAAGGGGTGGTACCACAATAAGAAGGGCATCTTTGCCCAGCATCCTGGTAGTACCCATGATTCTCATATCTGCCACCCTGGCTTACTGTATTGCCTATTTCTCCATGGTAGGATGTGTAGTGGTCATCTTGGCCAAAGAAATATAACTAAAACAGTTGCTTAACACAGTGCTTGTTCAAAAGTATTTCTACCTTCATGTATAGCATGGCTGAAGTCTGAGATACCACTCCCTAGTTACAATGGAGATTGGGAGAAAAAGGCAGGGGGGGGGGTCACTGCGCCAAGTGAATTACCAACACAAACTTTACCGAGAAATGTTGTTTTACTCCTACATTACTTATCAAATCAGACATTTGTACAGCAAAGGGAGTGGAAACTTCAATGAACTGCTACATTTATCTGTTAGTGAATAAATTATAACTAAATGCAGTGAGACATGCAGAGTAAAACAGCATTCCACACTGTTTCATACATTTATTTTCTCTTGCATGAGAAGGAACATTGGCACAGTATTGACAGCTGAGGGAGAAATAGAATATAATTACCAGTAACAACAACAACAAAGAGTAGAAAGGCTAGTTGGTTAGATCTTCTGGTAAATATAACTGAAGTCCAACAGAATTCTGTCTTACTAGTTTGCAGTATGTATAAGATGCATAAAAAGGATTGAAACCATTATATTACTGTAAACAAAAGAGAAATATGTCTAAATATAATTGCTGTACTATTTCTACAACTGTTTTCTGTATCAGTCATAAAGAAAACAGTTTTATAGGTTTGTAGATGAAAGAAATTCAACTGAAGCTATTTCAGTTCAAGCTACTGTTACAAATATGTAGATACACATGGCATTACTCTGGTTTTAACTGATTACGTCTAATAATTACAAAGGGTATTTGTAGTAATGTATTGAATGTATTGTATGTACATAACCCGAGTAATGCACAGTGCCCTTTAAGTAGTCACAAGCACTTGTCATATGAATTTATACATAAGCACTCCTCATATTCTTCTTCCCAAGTACATCCAAGTACACATGCACTTCCCAAATGAGCACTCCCATTGTATGCATAAGGACTTCTTCTACACAAGTTTTACTTCAATAAAGATTTTACTGTAATATTTCATAATATATGAAAAAGCATATAAACATGATGTGGGATTTATTGCACATTTTCTCTATTGTCTCTCCTCACCCCTTTTTTTCTGTGTATTTCTTATTTTGATTATACATTTGTTTCCCCTTTATTTTCTTTTTTTTTTTACAGATTTAAATCCCTCAGAAGCAGGCTGGGCATGTACCTGCCAGGATAGGAAACACTCACCTTCTGACTGTCTGGGGACATCCTCACAAGGTCAGGGTGGAAGCATCAGTCCTTCAAGCACCCCGGCACATGATAGCCTGGCAAGTCTAAGTGAAAGATGGCTTGATAGCCTGACAGAGGACATACTGGCGGAGGCAGTGGACAGGAGAATTCAGCAAGTCAAAGCTTCTCTTCAGAGTATAGAAGACATGCTCTCCCTGTTAGTGTCGACCACCACACAAACACAGGCCCTTACCCCATCAACATTGGGATCCTCCACTGCAACACTATCTGACAGTGGACATATTTGAGGATTTTGGACTGGGACTCTTGCTGGCAGTTTGTCATCCCTTAATCCCTTATCCTTTCTCCTACATCCTCTTACCTATTTCCCACCAACATTACCTTCTCATATATAAAATATCTGAAAAAATAGGGGTGGTCTAGCCTTCAACAAAAACATACTGCCCATCATCTCCCACCTCTTCCAGCATAAACTCTCTTAATGCTTTCCGTATTTGTTCCCTCTTTGTTTGTCTCTCCTTTTCTATTCTTTAATGAAACCATCCAGGTGTCCATAAAAGGATACCACTAGTTAAAACATTATGAACCCCTTTTTTGTAAAAAATAAATAAATAAATTTTAAGTGCTGTGCTGTCTGCAGCTTTCCTTAAATGTTTTAAAAGTGATTGGGCTTAGCCACTTGCACAAGAGCTATTTGAAAAAAATAAATAAATAAAAAAACAAAACAACTAACTCTTTTGCAAGAAATGGGCATGTTTTCAAAAAAGACTTTGCTTTCCTTATTCATTGCAAATAACTTTTGCTGACCTTCTTTACATATCTGTGTAGTGCCAATATTTGCAAATAACTTTAAGTCATTAAATATTATGAAAACCGGCTATAAGTTGTCCCTTCTTCATACTGACTATAAGCTCATTTCCCTTCTCTCACCACATCCAAAGCTGCTTGAAGAAAGATACAGCCACACACCTCAGAAATCGCATCCATAAATTTAGTTGATGCATTGCTGAGTAAGATGGATTCTATGCAGTCCCCAACAACCTATCAGATGTTCTGTTTTTTTAATAAACAAAGCCTTACTTATTCCATTAGTATTCATTGACCTTACTAAGGCTTTTACTCTGCCTCCCTTTCACTGCTTATCACTGAACTGCTAAAGCACAGCATGGGATGATAATGAACTAGCTATACAGCTACCTAACTTGTCAGTCATCTCATGTTCCTGCACTCACTTCCATTTCTCAATCCTTTTGTATCCTTAACACAAAGCTCTATACATTAATCATTTATATATTATTTAAATACCCTCTTTTTCTCTTTTTGACTTAGTGCACCTTGATTTCACTCTGCGTGCTAATGATCTAGTACTCAGTGCTCTGCTGAGGTCCAAAAACAACTGGTTTACAATAGTTCTAGAACATGAGTTATGCTATTAAGCAACAAACTCAGACTAAAAGAAGGCTTCTCATTCAGATTGTAATAGACTTAGATCAAAAATAAGTTTACAGTCTCCCTCAGCTTCTCTACACAGCTTTGGACTATGGGTTGATCCCACACTGTATTTTACCTACCACAGTGATATGCTTCTGTAAAATATATCTAACCAGCTACCTGTTTTCTGCAGTATCTAACATCTACTTACAAATGAAGTAAAATTAAACATTGTTTAGACTGTACTTACTACTTCTGTTAATTCATATTTCAAGCCCCAATCTAAATATACTACTATAAGTGGTTCATAGATTTTAAATGGTTTACCATCATTCATTGGTAAACTCTGATCTCTGCTTTTTGGTCAACAACTTAACATTTTCTATCCTATCTTTACATCAAAAGCAAGACTAATCACCTGCTAAACCCTTCTTCCTCCTTTCTTGCTCTCACCAATGTCTTTGAATCAACTACCTATGACCAGCAACACTTTAAATATTTATCAACCTACTTTTTGGAATAAAAATCGTATCTCTCACAAAATGTGAGCCTTCATTCAGTCCATAAAAACTCATCCATTGTTTCAGCATTCAGCACCTGTACACTTAATATTAGATTGGCTTACGGCTACTGTTATGGTCAACCAAAGTGCTGTCTACCATTCAGCACTGTTTGTCCTGCAGCTAAAATGAAAACCTTTCTTACATACTATTTACTGATCAAGTATAAAAACGCTCTTATGCAGACTGTGTGTTACTACTATATTCAGTATACCATGACACTACACTAAAACGCTTAACTACTATTTATAAAAGGGATACTGCATTCATTCTGGGCTTGCACTACATATTACTTAACCACTGCCCCCCCCCCTATCTATCTCCTTACATAATCTAACTTGCCTGCTATTAAAACACCACATAACCATCCAACAATGAGCATCTGTTAAGTTTTGGGCACTTGTCTCACTCCCAATAATTTTTAGGTCTCTATTTCCCCCTATAGGCCTGTTCAGCCCCGATGTCCCCAGTGATCAAGGGCAGTGGAAGTGGGAAGAGGGTGCCAGGGATCATGGTCATCACTTACGAGAGTTTTAATTATTTTGTGCACTCCTAACAACAGCCATCAATGGCTAGAGAATAAGACACAATGCTTTCTATGCTGACCTCATTGCAAATACACACTTCCCTGTACCTGTGATTTCTGACAAGAGTGCCAGTTATGATAGATACTGGAATGCAAGATTTTCTATGATTGCAACTCTGTTTCCTAATTTATTTTAAAATCATTATTCTTTGCAATAGATACTTGAATCTTGGCTGTTATATAATGACTGTAATACTGCCTGTTTAGTTAATGACTATTACAAACACATTATGGCTGAAAAGGCACCATGTGTTAATCCATATAGTTTGCAATCTACATGGCTCTAAATAAAAGTGACAAGTATAATAAATCTATTTTCTCTTGATTGATATGTATATGCTTATTCTGCAGTCTTTAGATTTTAACAAGAGAGTGGATTGACAGCCGTAAACCATATAACATCCTTATTACAGACAAGACCATGTGCAAGTGATATGCCATTAAGTGGGTAAAATTATATATTATACTCTAATTTTCCAAAAGGAAATCAGTGAAATAAAGAAAGAGCTATAGTGTGAGTATAGCCACAAGGAGCAAAGACATACATGTTGTGGTCTTTGTAGATCCCTATTAGATATCCGTAGCTTCTGCTTTCACAGCTGAGTGACATTAAGCAATTACCATAGGCAGATCAAAGATTCTAGGTCACACTATGAAAGCAGGCAAGCATGTTTAGTAGTTCTTAATATTTATATGAGACAAAATAAATCTAAATGACATTGGTAATCAAACACTTACAAGTAAATTATTATTTGATAATCTAGATCATTTTTACTGGAAGGATGGAAAGATATCACGAAACAAAGTAATTTTTCACTCCAGTGGCATCATTAGTTCAAACATTCGTCGGTTATTTTAGAAAAGTGTCAGATTAAAGATTTTAATCCAGAAGACTGATGTTTGTCATTTCACGTATCACAAGGCTGAATTTTAGTTATGCAAGGGAATCCACTATTAGCATAACTGCCAATAATATTCTTGTCTTTTACCTTTGCATGAAGTCAGAAATTTACATCACTTTTTTAAAAATATGGTATTTAGGAATACACTGATACTGCAGTCTGTATACAAAGAATGTCACAGCGCACTATGGAGAAACACTATCAATGCCTACCTTCTTATGCAGCCTGTGCTGGCCCTAGGCTGGGTCCTGCCTTGAATTACGTTATGTAACAAGTCGGGGGTGAATTTGCATTTCTTTATGCAACATGTCTAGGTGAATCCAAATTACTTCATGCAACAAGTCTTGGTAAATTTGAGTTACTTTATGCAATAAGTATGGGTGAATCTGGATTACTTCATGCAACAAGTCTGAGTGAATCTGCATTAATTTATGCAAGACGTCTGGTTGAAACTGGATTACTTCATGCAAGAAGACTGGATGAATCTGAATTGCTTTATGCAGGAAGTCTGGGTGAATTTGGATTATTTCATGCAAGAAGTCTGGGTGAATCTGAATTACTTTATGCAAGAAGTCTGGGTTAATCCGGATTACTTTATGCAAGAAGTTTGGGTGAATCTGGAAGTGTTGGGTAGATTAGACATGGAGGTATAGTATATCCCTTTGGCTGGTACTCAACCAGAAAATAAACCACATGTTGAAAAATATACATAAGTGAATAATGCTTCTCTGGCAATGCACCTCCAAGGGAATTTGCTATAAATTATTGCCTCAAAATAGACATTGCGTTTGATTGTTTCTTCTCTGAATTTGATGCTAGTCTACATCTGATAGAACAATTTGTGCACTGCTTTCTGGTATAATATGGACTATGTTTTTAAAGCTTTTTAATATAATAAACTAATATTAAAACAATGCAAGCAGATCTGTTAATAGCATGGATTTAGCTGGAATCAAGCAATGAAAATTAAGCTGACATGAAATTGTCTTTGTCAGGAAGTATAAGAAGAGAGACTCAAATGAAAAATGAGGGAACTTGAAATGTAAGGTTAAAACAAAAATATGTGGGCAGACAGGTGTGTATTAATGGGGAATCAGTTTGATATTATGGAAGAAATGGATGTTTTTTAAATCAGGGTATACTTTAAAGAAACAATATTCTAAAGAACTGGGTTGTTAACAGTCATGACTGCTACTACATATTTATATATAGTTAATAGAAAAGGCTGATATGCACACAGATTCATCACTTTTAACTGCAGGCTCTTTGGTGTGTCTGGATCCTTTTATGGGAACTGGAATGGGAGCATGAATAATGACAATGCCAGTGGAATAACATATTACTGTGGTTTAAATAATAATAATAATAATAATAATAATAATAATAATAATAATAATAATAATAATAATAATCAGGCTATGTTGATCTTATATATGAAAATAGCACATCTTCATAGGTTCATAGGTCCATAGGTATGTACTAGGCTAATGGCCCTAGGGCCTTTACAAGCCTTGCCCATAGACATGCCATGGCATTGTGCCGCCCGTTGTTAGTTCCCAGTGCCTCTATCAAGTAGAGCCACTGGAGTGATCCGCAAGGTGACCTTTCTATTTCCCATCCACTCATCATAATTTCTCTTGAAGAGGGCTAGTGAGGTGCTCTGCTTGACATGTATGGGAAGTCTATTCCAGAGCATGGCCAATCTCTGGGTTATGAACCTGTCCCTCCAGCATGTTCTGTTGATTGTGCTAATGAGGTTGTGGTCTCTGGAGTGTGTGGTGCAGAGGGATTGGGATTTCTTTAGATGTAGCATTTCTAACAGAGCTGGGTCAGACATGGCTTTGTAAGTCAATATCTTCATCCATCTGCATATTTATAGATGTTTGTAAGCTATAACTGGAGGATTCACTTACATGGTATGCAGTAAAAGAGAACTTCAGTGCAAGTGGTTTCTTTTCATCCTTCTATATAATTAGGTACATGATTTTAATGACACCAATAGAACAGCTGTTCACAAAGAATCACAGAACGGCTGAGAAGTGAATATTCATCAGTGGCATCCATGTGATAGACGTCACACTGCTGTAGTATCTTGAGTCAAGTTGTCTTGAAGAATGTATGTTTGCTACTGAGCATACTGCTTTCAATTCACTCAGAGTGGCATTCTGCAGCCACACATCAAGCTGTATAGGGAGTACAAATTAGAAAAAGAAAGCATTTCAGCAATAGTAATGTATATTTGTTTTACTACTTATGTATCTCCTGTTTTATCAAGTATCTCCTGTTTTATCAAGTATCTATCTGATGTTGTGTTTTCTGATTTTTTTTTTTAAACTTTATTTCAAGGGCAGTCTGGACTGAAAAATATCACCATCGTGAATTGACAGCCCATGAGTCTAGGACAGAGCAATTACTATAAATCATGAATTTTAAAGAATTAGGAGTATGGGATGTAAGTAAGTATAAATATATGACTTCAAGCTGCATTGTTATTTGTCATCATAACTGTATTATTTAGTGTGTTGTCTTAAACTAGCAGTTATTTTAACCTTTAACAGTTTCCATTGCTGTTGTTTTGAATAGCAGCATTCTAACATGGTTCACTGGTGCTGAATGTTGTAATGCTTCAGTAACTATTAAAACATGTCAGATGACATAAGGAAAATAATAACAAACGTGATACTGAGGAATAATTCAGCTTCTCTGTTATATGCATTTCTTGTTTTGCCTAATAATGGTTTTGTTTTGTTGCATGGAATTTCCTGCTAACCACTTTGTCTGCATCTTTGCTTACACTCAAATACATAACATAGATCTATGATTATGATATTACTAATATTTCAGTTGTGATTTATTTAAGAAGTTAACTGAATTAGCAACAGTGTTCACTGAATACCAATGATTAATACAGGATACTCTGTTGTTTACATTATCATTGGGTGCTCAGCACATTTAAGAGTTGTCAGAAATTGTTTTAATCCTTTTCCAAGCACTCACCTATCTGCATGAAAATGCCACCTAATAATGCTGTGTTATATCCTCCTGTACTCCATCCATTCTTCTGAAATGCAGATAAGAAACAAGAAAACATAATTTTGTACAAGCATGTTTAATTGTGTCTTGTGAATTTGATCTAAACTGCAAAATATAATTTCTAGTTAAATTCATTCATAGGACACATATCTGAAAATCTTCAACTGTTTTACGAGTTTAGTAAATGAGAGTTCATGTATCTCTGCTCATTTAGGGCATTGTTCAAAATCACCATCCATCTAGGTGAGAAGGCTATGAACACATTTACTTTTTATATCAGGCCCAAATTACTTGAAAGTCTTTTTCATTGAGTTTTCTCCTTAAAAATTATGCACCCCTTGGTTCTTCAGATGGGGTGTATGTGCTACTCTAATATGGGAAGCCTTATACTCCTGCAGACGCCTTTACTTAAATATACCAAGTCTAATATTGTATCACTTCATGGAAGCAGAACACACACAGCAAAATTGTCATTCTTTGAACTGGTTTCAAGTTTAAATGGACTGCTCCCCTGTAAACCTCTTTGCACTTTCCAAGCATTTTCCAGCAAGAATATTTAAGTATAATTAAAGAAAAACAAAAAGAACTGCAACAACCAATGGTACACAACATAGGACAGCCTTTAGAGCAAAGGCTGTGAAGTCTCTTAAAGTCAACATCTCCTCAAGAAAACTACACAGTTGTTGTGCAACTCTTAGCAATAACCATCTTATACAAAAACTCACCACTGGAAATAATGTGAAAATATTTAAAAAAAAAAAAAAAACACTTCTTTCAGTATCGTTAAATACAATGCTGCATCCCATAGCCTTTGAATAAACTAACAGAAAGAAGTTCAAATGTGAAATCTTCAGTTACTCCCTGTAGTCTAATTGGTGTTTTTATATAGTCACAGTATGTACTTGCACTGGGTACACATACCGCTAAGTGTGGGAGCTTTAATAAAAAAAAGTACGGAAATGTGATTGGTGGACAAGAAGAACCCATTCCTTGACTCTTCGGGGGGGGGGTCTCTTTTTGAATCAGTTGACAGAGTTAAAACATATCTGTTATATATTTATTGAATAAAACTTGAAAAGGGAATGGATATCTGAAATAGGAAGGTGACAAGGAACCTACCACAGGCACAGACATTGCAGGATTTTATATGTGCATCAAAAGTTATGACAGTATAAATGGATGCATGTTTTTATTTGATAGATGAATGCATCTAAAAGTAGCAATTATACCTCAAAAATCCTGATATATGCTAAAATGTTAAGTGACACTGAGGAGCTGATAACAATATAACAAAGCAAAATCTGCAACACATTCAAAAAACCACAGATAATTACATTTCAGATGAGAATATAATTATTCCATTTATATCCATGGATATATGGATGACATTTCAAATCTTGACTGTTGCTTTTGCTGTTATAATTATTAACTAATTTATTTATTCATGTCTTTATTTATTCATTCTCCAATGCCTACATTATTGAAAGTTTACAGATAAACCAGACTCTATCCTGGAATCATAGTGTGCAAGTTTTTTTTTTTCTCTTTGTTTTAGTCTCTTCCCATATCCTAAAGGCATACTGTAGATGAGTTATAGATCTTTCACATTGTTCACAAATTAGGGGTTAGGGCTGGCATTACTTACTTTGCATTCACAAAGTACAGGACTTAATTCACACCTTTGGGACGCAGGGCTAGGCCCATAAAATCAGTGCAGTAATCAGTAATGACCTCATCTGTTTCTGTCCATATGTACATGGACGGGCTGTAATAGGCTGGCACTACTGGACAACACTTTGCCTGCACAGCAAAATTTAAAACTGTGTACAACAAAATAATCATCTTTTTAGTATTAATGTAGTCACCTTCTCAGTAAACCTGAACTCAAGCTACCAGAACCCTCAAGCCACCAGAAAAAAGTCAAAGAAATACAGTACAATTTTCATGTGTTGCACTTTCTGCCCCACCCAACACACACACACACACACACACACACACACATACACACAGAATATACCTTACGTTTTTAGACTTTTACAGTTTTAAAAAGAAAGATAGGAATAAATTCCCTCTCTCCCAACCTAAGAACAAGTCAAACCAAACAAATAGTGCAGGGTAGAGTATTAGTCAGGCCTAGTTTTAATAGTAACTCTCAAGCAACCAGAAACTACAGTTATCCGGCATCTACCAATCCCCATCAGTGCTGGTTCACTGAGAGTTTACTGTATTTTCATCATCTTTGCATTTAGCAATGAATGATGACTTCTACCAATTAAGAGAGATGCACTCTAAAAATAAAACATAAAGATTAAATGTGAGGGTTTTACTTTATGTAAACAGATATTGGTGCCTAATAAGTTAGCATTTTCTGGAAAATAATATAACTTACATGCTAAACATGACAGCTGAGATTTAAAATGCATATCAGTGCTAGCACTATACAGGCACAATAGCAAGACAGTGATATTATGTAAATCAGAGACATGCTATTACTACATGGAACAAAATTTAATTAGTGATTCATTATCATGTCTCTGAATTGGATACTGCATAATTACAGGTTATTTAGTATCCCAGCTTATGAAACACACTTGCACAGACACCCATAAACACATAAACACATATACAGACACCAAAACAGCTGCAGTCATGACCCTACATACACAAATACACAAACACACACACACACACACACACACACACACACACACACACACACACACACACACACACTCAGACAGCTATAATCATAACCATACACAGTCACATGCACATGTATAATGAAGGTCATGCACTATCATTCATATACATTCTCACAAGCATACACAGTCATGCACACACACCTAGACAGTCTCTGTGTTCTCTTTCACACACACACACACACACACACACACACACACACACACACACACACACACACACACACAGACACACACACACCTTGTCACTCTACTCCAGCCATTGGTTGAACAGGTGTATGGAGTATATCACAACCAAAATGTACCACTTGCCAGTAAGAGCTAGGTTTAATGAAATTTAGTACTTTCATCCTACTTTCATCCTATACATCAACAGGAATTAATCAAAACGTATAGGCAAGTACTAGGCTCACTGTCTAGTCAATTTCCCTTCCAAAGGTGAGACTCACCCTGCACCTCTTGTCTATGAGGTAAATGCCTTAACTATTATACCAACTCCCAACCCCAAAATTTGTCAAATAATTGTTAAAAACAAAACATACATATGTGAAGAATATTACTATGGTTGTTGTTTGTTTTCTCTTCTATTATTATATGTTTGCTTATGTCACTGTCTAAATCAGGATTTAATGAAGATGTTTAATGATGAAGTGCAATGTTTTTTCCATTGTTATAATTATACCTTCATCTTGTAAAGTGGGCTTTCTTATTCTAAAATATGTAAATTTTACTTTCTTTTTGCAATAATGTGGTATTTTTTTCTTTAGTAACAAATCAAACAACAATGAAAAACAAAACTCCATTTACAATATATACAAATATGCCACAGGAAGAGAATTTATGAATAAAATAAAGTGTATTGTACTTGGCATGTAGTGTAATAACACAGATGTTGCACTGTAGTAAATAGCTGACTATCACACTGAAGCAAACAGTTGTCTCTTATGGAATGATTGCCTTACTGTACCATCATCTTCACAGATGGGCAAATTATTCCAAATGTTTTCTGTTTGTGCAGAATTCTGGTTACTTTAAAATTAATAATCTGCTGCAGACTACAGAACACATTTCAGGGGTCTATATTACATGATCGAAACCTTAAATTATCGAACAGCTAAAGGTCAGTCATAAAATATCGAACCCTTAACATCGAAAACAGCCATTTCCACATAGGGAAACAATGCCATTGGCCAAATAAAAAAAATGTTTTAAACAGAAGTGAAGTGGGGGGCTTTGCCCCACTCCCCCAACTAAATATACCAACTCTGAGATCGCTTTACAGCAGAGAAGGAACAAAATCTGCATAATGGCTAAACAGCTTGTTTCCCTGTGTGGAAACGGCCATTCACAATTTTCAGACTTCAACATAAGGTTTTGATCACTTAATAGGGAACCCATGTCAGCCCACTACAAATTGTTCCTCCCCTCTAATGTATCATCAGAAGGCAGAGCTGAATGACAAGGAATCAGGAAATAACTGGACAGTTGCTCAATATACAGTAAACATAAACTCCAGTTTATTAAACTTAACAAATATAGGTCAATTGAAATAACCAAAGTAAAAACTACACATTTTAGAATAAGAAAGCACACAAGACAAAGTCATAATTATAACCAAAAGAAATAAAAAAAAAAACTTTTGCATTTGACTTTAAAAAAATGAATAATCTGTAATGGTGTTCTTTTGATATGCTCAGGAAAAGGTGGATGTACTAGGAATCATTGATATGTAAAACACCAGGAGCATATATGTTATATGAAATAATCAATGTGCTGTTAAGTGTTCCTGGGCATATTAATTAAGGAGCCTGTGAAATTTAAACATTTTGGAGAGTATTCTTTAAAATATTTCAGAAGTGCCTGAATATTGGGAACTAGTTTAATCATTAATATTTCAGAAAATTCTGCTTAAAAATATTTATAGAACTGATAGAAAAAAAAGTAATACAGTGAAAAAAGTGATGCCTAATCCATGGGCTTGTGAAACTACTGCCTTAAGAAAATTAAGGCAATATAATGCTAAGATGGCTGCTCCAACTGTGGAAATAAGATCATACACACAGAATGAGGTTGTGATTATGCAAACTACATGGATGTATGCCATTTATTGGCATAATTTCCTGCTGAAGGAGTTTATGTGGTTCATGTTCTACCCAGCACCCGCTGTTATTATCGTAATAAATTATGTTTTTGGATTGGCTGATTTGTAGTGGGTCTCAGCTACCTTCACTGTCTTAGTGGTTACATCCCTGGGAGTTTGCTCTGCCTGCAATCAGCTTGTACAGATTATGCTATATGTTTTCTTAATTTTTTTTGAAAGCACTTACACTTATGTGGGTTACATGGGGTATCCTTTTAGATGTTGAGTGGAATAGGGGGGTTAATGAATTTATTAAAGTGATATGAAAGGTAACCTCATTAGAAGTTACAGCAGAGTGGGAATTTAGTGAAGGCATTGATGCATTTCTGGTGTATTATTATATTTAACAGCCATTAGGGTTAGTGTGGTTCTTAATAGTATTTGAGCACATAAGTTGGGAGGTTTGCACTCTTGTCTGTTTTCTTAATGGAAATCCTGACCAGAACATTATCATCAGGTACTGGCCTGTTTTCTGAGAAAACTGAGGGTGGTAAGTACAACGGTGAAGGAAACATTGACAGGAAATTCTTCTACCCTTTATAGATGAGTTCTTGAACAATATACCACGACAGAACTGGAAAGAGGTGCTAAAGTGCACTTAGAAATGAGTGGCATAAACAAGACTGATAAAAAAACAAGTAGATCTAATGGGTTTTAAATACTTATGTTACAACCTGTTGGACTGCAGGTTATGATGTAGAAAGGAATAATAAATGCTTAGGAAATGAATTATGGTGTCATTTTGTCATGGAGAAATGTATTTGAAAAATGTTTCTTTTGGTGTAAAGGGTACTTAACAGGCCGGATAGGGTAATGAGAGGATGCTGATACTCCCAGATGTTCATGAAGGAGCACTGGATTCTCAATGTTTGCAAGGCCAACACAATGAAGATAGCATTGTGTTGAGGGTTGACAGAAGTAATACTAGCACACTCACAACCTGTGTGGCAGCAGTCAAGCAGCAGTGTGAGAAGTCTAGAGACCTTTGGTTCATGTAAGGAAATGATAGCATTGATAAGTAAGTTGTATGGGACACGTAACAAAGCAGTTGGAATTGTCTTTCAACCAAATATAGAATATTATTAATATTGGTAAGGAAATTTCTGCATAATGTTACATTTGAGTTTTTTCAGCTAGTAAATAGTTTTGTGACTGACTTTAGTAAATTAAGTAACTACTAGGATGTATAATAATTTGAAAATGAAATAGAACATATATTTACAACTTAGAGCTAATGATGTATAGAAGACATTGACATTTTGTAGTGTTTTACATGCTGTGCAAAAAATGAAATGGACATATGGACTAGTGTGTGGGATTTGTCTGTTCCTCTGTTAAAAAAAAGTTTTGTCGTTTCCCAAATATAGTAGTCATAAATGACCGCAAAGGCATGCCAATATATTGGAATCAACTAAAATCATGCAATAATGACTTTCAGCGTTTAGTTGGCAGAATGACCTACAGAAAGTTGAAGGCATTCAGAATAACCAAGAAGGTTAGTGATTCTAAGGTAGAATGCAAAAAGAATATAGGATATTATTTGTTTTTAAACAGCCAACATATACAGAAAAGGGAAATTAGTTGCAGGTTATATGAGGAAAATATTTCATTTGGATATCTGACAATAGAGGACTGCAGTGGTATATGTGTGAATCAAAAAAGGGGGATATAAAAGTTATTGATGACTGGACAATTAAAACAGACAGAGCTTTGGCTGTAGGTATAAAGACATTTTGAGAACCATTAAGTAAAATAGTAATATCGTACGTCTCAACCTCTCAGCAAGACTGACAAAATGGGGGGCAAAGGCCCAAAAATAGGTACATATTTTAAATATTGCTCTTATAAGCTTGCAAAGTTGCTAGAGTAACAGGATTTGTTTTAACATACATTTTATGAAGGATTTGAAGTCTGAAACTCAAATGTATGTCATTATTTAGTGACTTCAGTCCTCAGATCATCCCAGTAATTTGTGAGAAACACACAAATTTTATGAGGAACAGACCAAATATGATCCAAAAATCTGGAGATTCTGCAAAAATCTGTACATTTGAAAGGTAAGAGTAATACATGTATCAATATAGGAAAAAGAGAGAAAACTGTTTTAGGAATTAAAAAGTATGCATGTATACAGAGAGCACCCCAGCACTACCAAGCTATACCTCATATCATGCCTTTCGGCCCCAAAACCCGGACCGAACCACAAAAGGAGGGGGAGTTTCCATATTTATCAAGGATATCCACACCTCCAGGTTAGTGGCATTGCACGAAGTATCGGAGACCATCCATGTGCAACTAACAGTGGGCAAGACTGCTTTTCAGTTTATAGCATCCTACAGACCACCCTCTCAAAGTCAGGAATCCCACTCGGCTTTCCTGAAAACATTGGAGAACATGAAGATCTCTCCGAGCACCATTATATTGGGCGACTTCAACTACCCAAACATTGACTGGGAGCATTATTCAAGCCCCAGCACCTTAGCCCAAAGTTTCCTGGAAATTATAAACTCAAATGCTATGGAACAACTAGTCACCACTCCCACAAGAGGGGACAACATACTAGACCTGATCATTACCAACATGGGGACTCTATGCTCCACACCAGAAGTATATCCCTCATTGGTAAGATCAGACCATAAATTAATCTCACTGGATGTCCACATCCCGACCCCACCCCCAGCCCAGAAAACTACAGTGAAAAACTTCTCAAAAGCGAACTTCTCACTTCTCAAAACTGAAGTGGAATCCTTCAAGGCCCCAGGGTTAGTGGAAACTACGGCCCAAACTGCAGAATCCTATATAAACGCATTCTAAGGACATCTCCAGGAATGCATGGATCATGCTATCCCAAACAAAACCAAGACCCAATCATCCAAAGGCAGGCGTCCAGTCTGGTGGACCCCTGCCATAAATAAACTGTACAACAGAAGGAGGAAGCTACTACATGATAGAGCAAAATCCCTAATAGGGAAGGCATCTCTGATCAGTACTAGCAAAAAATTACGATCCCTCATAAAATCCTCCAAGGCCAGCTTCGAGAGAAAAATTGCACAGGACACCAAAGACAATCATAAGACTTTTTTCAGTTATGTTAGAAACCTGGGATGCAACTCCCAGACTTGTTCTGAGTTGATTCTAAATGACAAAAAATACACTGAACCCACAGACATCGCCAATATCCTGGCAGACAGGTTCAGTGCAAACTTCTCCACCCCCCCCCCAAAAGAGCAAGTATCTATCCCAGCAGAGGGCTGCCTCCCAAACATCTCTGATGCTCAGGTGAAGGCTGCCCTCTCCAAAGCAAAAACACTGCTTCCATGGGACCAGATGGTGTCCCAGGTTGCGTCCTACATGAACTCCAAGAGGAACTAATCCCTCAAATAAAACAGCTATACAATCTCAGCCTCACTACAGGATATGTGCCCACAGAATGGCGTGACAGCAACAGTGGTCCCACTCCACAAAGGTGGAGCCTCTACGGACCCTGGAAACTATCGCCCCATAAGCCTGACTAGCTTAGTCTGCAAGGCTATGGAGAGGATCATCATGGAGCTCATAAACAAAGACATTGGGGACCTACAGACACTAGATCCTACCCAGTTCGGCTTTGTCAAGGGCAGATCCTGCCTTTTGAACCTGGTTGACTTCTTTGAAACAGTCACCAAAGCCATAGATGAAGGGAAGGTAGTCCACACAGCCTATCTGGACCTTGCAAAGGCATTTGACACAATACCCCACTCGGGCATCATAGATAAGCTAGCCAGCTTAAATATAAACCCCTATGTCACAAGATGGGTCGCAAACTGGCTCAAAGACAGAACCCACAGAGTGAGAGTTGCTGGAGCCATGTCAGACTCGAAACCAGTCACAAGTGGCATCCCACAGGGTTCTGTCCTGGGACCACTTTTGTTCGGTATATACTTTTCCGAGGTACAGGCAAACGTGGGAGGACTATGGCTCACCAAGTTCGCAGACGACTGCAAACTGGGCCATAATCAACTCTCCAGCTGACACAAACATCCTTCAAAAAGGTCTCACAGAGACAGATAACTGGTGCCAGTGCCATGGTCTAAAGCTAAATGCCAAAAAATGTATAGTCATACCCTTTGGCAAAAACAATGTGCCCACAAATTACCACATAGGTGGAAACCCATTAAGTACAGAGAAAGTTATTAGGGACCTAGGGACCCAAGTTGATAGCAATCTCTCCTTTGAAAACCACATTGCCAAAGTGGTTAGAAAGACCTTCTACATAGCCCACCTCATTACGAAGGGTTTCACATCTAGATCAAGAGAGGTAATCGTGCCCCTTTATTCATCCCTCATCAGGCCCATCATAGAATACAATGCCCCTTTTGGGATGTACCTTACCCGACACCTGCAGCAATTAGAAAGACCCCAAAAGTATCTCACCAAGAGGATCAAGGGTCTCAAACAGATGCCATATGCTGCTCGGTTAAAAAAACTCCAGCTCTACTCAGTTGCATACCGCCTACTTCGTGGCGATCTATGCCTGACATACAAAGCTATGTCAAATCCAGAATTAATGGACATGCTCCATCTCAGTAAATCTAAATCCCTTAGAGCTACACGCTCGAGGGACTTGAACCTCAGCACAGAAATAAATAGAACTTGCTGGAGGGACAGGTTTATAACCCAGAGGCTCCCTTCGCTCTGGAATAGAATTCCAGTTCATGTGAGGCAGAGCACCTCACTGAATCTCTTCAAGAAGAATCTCGATAGGTGGATGAGGGATCGTAGGTTTTTCCCAGGGATTACTCCCATGTCACTATTAGACAGAGGCACAGTAAACTAAACCTTAAAGGGCACAGTATACTCAAATCAAGGGGTGGCGTAAGCCATACAGAATCGGGCTAGGCTTATAATTGCCTCAGGGCAGATAGCCTAGTATGAACCTATGAACCTATGAACCTATAGCAACAGAAATAATTTTACTTGGTGAATTTAAATGTCATTTTAGGAAAATGTAAGAAAGCATAATTAAGGATAATGAGATGACAAGAAATGGATATTGGAGGATATCTGAAAGCAGAGTAATTTAGAAAATTCACATATAAGCAAGAGTATTTAAATTAAGAAATTGATTATTATATTATTCAAGTACTTTTTCCTAACTGAAATAAGAAATTACTCTTGGGGGAAACCAGGCACCAAACTATCTAGAGACTCCTTGTTTGTTCAGTGGCAGTGAAAATTACATGGAATACAGTGGGCCGTGGATTCCATCCCCAGACGAGGATCAGTATTTTCTGTTTTGTTCCCTTGCTAACACAGTACTAGGTTGAATGCTTGAGCATTTAAGATCACCATAAGGATGCTTTCCCATCCAATAGTAGAAACTTCTCTTTGGGGAGGCTCCTCATTGGTCTACTTGCAGTAACAAAAAGAATGTGGTGCTCTTAAGTTCAGTCTCCAGACAATGGTCATTGTTTTCCCTTCCTGGTCAGTTGTTAATACAATACTCGGTTAATGGTTTATACTACACTGCATGTCTACATGTTCAAAATCACTATTACGGTGGTTTCTTATTTGAAGGGAAAACCTGCTCTTAGAGGAAACCATATGCATAACTGTTCATAAACCTTGCTGGTCCAGCGGCAGTGACAACTACATAGACTAGAGGGGGGTCTGGATTCATTCTCTGTATAAGGGCCATTGTTTTTCTTTTCTGTTTAGTTGTTATGACTTTAAAGAAGGTATAAGGTGGTACTTATAATGCATTTTTTTCTGATCATATCACAACATGTAGTGTTCTGGGAAATGAAGAAAATAAAATATAACTAGGAAAAGGGTAAAAAGGCTGATGGGCAATATAAGCAAACAAGAGGTGAAAGAAGTACTGAGAACTTTCTGGAAGTGCATGGCACTTTGAGGAAATCCTATGTCATGTGAATGTGGTAGTTGATTGTGTTTAAAGGTATATATAAAACAGAGTATTTGAGTTTGGAAAACACTATTAAAAATGAATGAATAGGAATCTAAATAACTTACAAAAGAATATGAAAATGTATTTAAAAAGGAAGACTTGATATGCTGAAGAAGGAGAGGGAAACTTATGAAATAAATAGAGAATGAGAGATATGGTTATGTGATATAGATTCTTCTTAAAAGTAAAAACTAGGAAGAAATGAATCTTTTTTTTTCAAAATAAATAAATAAATAAAAGTAAAAGAAAATATTGTGAACATGTTGATTAATAAGGATATGAAAAATGGTTTTAAGATTATAAGCAGATCATGAAGGTGGTAGAACACCATTTGATTAAGATTTATAAAGAAGATTAGACATAGAAAATGAATAGGCAGTTGAAAACTACAAGAGGGAAAAGAATGTGTTTGAAAGAAATATTACAATGGAAGATCTGTATAACGTGTTAAAGCTAGTGATAGAAAATGTGTTGGCAGAAGAATAGATAGAAATCAGTTATGCAATGCTGACTATAAAAGATTACTAAAAGCTTTGATGAAGTAACAGAAGAAATTATAGGTATTGATATTTTTGGAATTAAAGGAAAACAGGTAAAATACTTGTTTGTGGTGATAAAGGAAATGAGGGATAGCATAATAAGAAAACAAAAAAGGGAGACTAGTATCGTAATATAGCAAAGACATTGGCTAATGTTGGACATAGACATGCTTGGGAAATAAGGAGAAACTACGGATAGGAGAAACAACAGAATTATTAGGATCTTTATATTACAGGGCATGGGTAAATGTGATGGTGAATGAAATATAGAGAAGAAAAGATTGAAATAGAGAAAGGGGTATGACAAAGTTACCCAATGATATTTGTCCTTGTTTTGAAAGCAGTGACACAGAACTGTAAAATGATATTGAAATAGATAAGATAGGAAACGGAGGAAGGGATAGCATTACCAGTGTGATGTCATGCAATGATTCTGTGATGTTTATTTCAGGGAAAAACTTAGGATCTAGGGAATAGAAACACAGTAAGAAATGTAAGGTTAAAGTTATGTAAAAAGCCAGCACCAGTGGCATAGCAGGATGAATGGAGCTCTGACTGCAGCTCAAGAGACCCAATTTTAATTAGGTCTCAGGCACCTGATATCCATTGCAGGGAAGAAAGAACAGGCCCATCCAGGGAAGAGGGTGGAGCAAAACAGAATGCATACAGTAACAAACCCTCAGAGAAGGAATGTTAGTGTAGTAGGCATCCTGTGTCAGGCTTATGGCTTACCAAGCTACCAACTGGTAGTAGACCTCATTAGTGAATGCGGTCTCAAGAGGAGGGCATTTTAAGTCCCCGTGATGATTCTGATATCCTGTCCCCAACCCAGGAGAGGGATTAAGACTTGTACACAAAAAATGCCCTTATAATGCTGCCAACAAGAGCACAAAGTATTTAATATCTGCCCAAATGATGGCCACTCCATACAGATAGCATATCTGAGGTATACCCACTGCCAAAAAATAATGGCTTCAAGCCCATTGGGGATAGGCTTGGTTGTTGGTAGGGTGGGAAGAACACAACCAAAAGTTAAGTAAACAAAATATAAAGGCATTGAAGAAAAAGTTAAGTTAGGGCTAGTTACATTTTTTTATCAAAAAGACATATCAATATTTATCTGACCAGTGGCACAGAATGATAAAGACATAACTGTGCCCCAGATAACTCAAGTTCAACTAGTGGCACAGGAGCTGTGGGAGCTGGGATGGTGACAGTGGGCAGCCAATGCCAGCTCATCCATCCTGGGGGAAGAGAGGCTGTCTAGTAGCATTAAAATTAAAGTGAGCTTCATGCTGTAGGAATAGTGCCATGTGGTCTGGAGTCTGGCATGCAGAGATATTCACATGTCTGCCACAGAATGGGAGGGAGCTAGGGTATCTGGCTGAGATGTGGGTTAGTTTGAGCCTGGGAGAGGCTAAGGTTGGCCCAGTAGATCCAGTGGACAAGTAGCGGAGCTTTTGGTAACTGGTCAGCTATGAGGCCAAAAGGAAAACATTTTGAAGCAACTTTTAAAATGAAAAAGTTTGTAACAAAATGAAAAAGCATTTCAGAAAACATTAGAGAAATAGCTTAATTAAAGACCTTTACATTATTATTTGCAAAGAACATATTTACTAAATTCAGTAGTAACAGGAAAATTGGTTTATATTGAAGAGTACATATGTTTCCAATGGAAAAAAGAAAAATAATTCTTAGAGGTTAATGTGAATTTTGTGGGGATCAAGATTAAATCCAGTCAGAGAAGGGGTTACTGATAATACAAAATGAAAAGGATGTTTAGGGTCATTGAATCCAGCATTATATATGGCATCAAACTTATGGACTCCATATTTAAGAACATATTCTTGTTGAGAATCAAGCTTTACCAGAAAACAGATAGGAACTGTATATAATTCCTGACATAATGATACTGAGATGAGGAATAGCAGGATTTAGATGATGAGGGACAAAAAGATATACAAGAAAGATTGGGACTACTCATAACCTCATCTATAAATCCATAAATCTACAAACTGCCCATCCCTGTCAACTCCAGTACAGCCATACAAACCAAAGAGACCCCTTCGCTCAACCCAAATGTTGCTCCTCGGTGTCCTTAAATCCAACAGTGCAACTGGTGACATTCTGTTCTCAAACCATGTTACCAAAGCAGAAAACACTATATCTCTCTCTTTAAAAATGGAACAACATCTCAAAGATTTTAAACAGAAGCTAAAGTCACACCTGCAGAATCTCTGGCGCTTCCCCTTGCAATAGCCCTGCATAAATACCCCTTGACTAAACCATAATTCCACACGTCTTCCTACCCTTCAGCTACTTCTCCCCCTCATCTCTTTCTCACAACCCTTATTCACTATAGTCTCACCCACTCACCATAACTGACTATTAGCCCCTCATTTTCCTTTCTCACTTTATCTTTCTTACATTCACCTAAAGAATCTTCTTTTCCCCTCACATACACAATTATATACTGTGTGTGTGTGTGTGTGTGTGTGTGTGTGTGTGTGTGTGTGTGTGTGTGTGTGTGTGTGTGTGTGTGTGTGTGTGTGTGTGTGTGGTGTGTGTGTGTATGCATATGTGTATATAAAATGTTGTTGAGATGTAATATATATATATATATATATATATATATATATATATGTATATAAAACGATGCAAATATATGTAAATAAGTTATAATAATATGAACAAGAAATAATGAACCTTTATTCCTTTTGGTAAGAGGAGTGAGATCTTTTAAACCTACCTGAGCTGCCAATAATTTAGGTAGATGAGCCTTAGTTTAACATTCCATCCAAATGACAGCACCTCAAGAATCCAGCACCTTCTTGTGTTGCACTACAGCATTTGTATTCAAAAACTGAATCCAGGCACTTGGTGTGGGAATAGAGCAAACAGACATTAGATCTTAGCAAAAATATATATATGATAGCAGGATAAAGGTTGGTAAGACAAAAATAAGAATAAAATAAATGAAGAAATACCAAACCAACAGGCTAAAATCCAGGAATTTTAATAGATGTATCCAAAAGAGTGGTAAGCACTTTCACAGTAACCACACCGCTTCATCAGACAACATTAACTAAGAAATACAAGTCTTTTATACAAAGTGTGAGCAAAAAAGCCCTTAATTATGATGTCATCAAAAAGTTACAGATTTTTTAAAAAAACACACTGCAGAAAACACGTTCATATATCATGAATAAAAACAGCTATAAGATGTATGCAGACATATTGCCCTTATAAAAATATATATTTATTAACATTTAGATCTGGTGTTTTTTTCTGCATTCAACAAAAAAATCCACTTCTGTTCTATAGTTTCAGTGTGTTTTTTAAAATCACCTCCTCTTAAATTAGTGTCTAAAACTAGCAATACAAAGAACCTAAATGAGTGTGTAGTACCATGGCTCATAATATGTGCTGCTAAGGCATTACTATCTTTTTTATTCTTTATGTCCCTCTGATGTTCAAGGACCCTATCCTTAAAGGGTCTATTTGTCTTGCCAACATAAAATGCATGACATAGTTGACAGAAAGAAAAATATACAAGGTTACATGTTTTGCAGTCAGCATAAAAATCAACATTAATTGTAAATCTTAAAACTGGGTGTGTGTATGACAGGCAGGTAAAAATAAATTTACAGGCTGAACAACTTCTGAAGCTTGGAAACAGAGATTAGATAGATGCAGGCCTTATTTTAAATCAACTACAAGCACACATGCAATAGGACGGCAACAGGACTATACCAGTAATATTTTTAGAGTGCCTCTACAATATTCTAGTGATATAAGTCAATATTGTGACATTATAAAAAATAGCTGGAAGATACTGAAAAGTGTACCTGAGTTAAAAGACAAGATAGGAAGTACTCCACATTTTTCTTTCAAAAACAACAAATCCCTCAAGCAACATCTTTGTTATAAGTCCAATATGCTAGAGAAAGGGAACCCATCATCTGACAGAATTGGTACATTTCCTTGCAGAAGTTGTTCAGCCTGTAAATTTATTTTTACCTGAATGTCATACACACACCCAGTTTTAAGATTCACGATTAATTTTGATTTTTATGCTGACTGCAAAATGTGTAATCTTGTATATTTTTCTTTCTGTCAACTACGTCATGCATTTTATGTTGGCAAGACAAATAGACCCTTTAAGGATAGGATCCTTGAACATCAGAGAGACATAAAGAATAAAAAAGATAGTAATGCCTTAGCAGCACATATTATGAGCCATGGTGTACTACACACTCATTTAGGTTCTTTGTATTGCATGTTTTAGACACTAATTTAAGAGGAGGTGAATTTAAAAACCACACAAACTATAGAACAAAAGTGGATTTTATTGTTGAATGCAGAAAAAACTACTTGGTCTAAATGGGATTTTTTCAATGAAACCTTTCCTGAAAGGACGTAGACTTAGACATAAATAATATGTTTTATTTTCATATACATTTTTATAAGTGCAATATGTTTGCATACATTTTATATCTGTTTTTATTCATGATATATGAACGTGTTTTCTGCAGTGTGTTTTTTTAAAAAATCTGTAACTTTTTGATGACATCATAATTCAGGGCTTTTTTTTGGACACACTTTGTATAAAAGACTTGTATTTCTTAATTAATGTTGTCTGATGAAGCGGTGTGGTCACCGTGAAAGCGCTTATCACTCTTTTGGATACATCTATTAAAGTTCCTGGATTTTAGCCTGTTGGTTTGGTATTTCTTCATTTATTTTAGACATTAGATCTTCCAGTATTACAAGCAAGTGGGCTACCTGCTTGACCACTGAACCTATGCAAAAGTCAATAAAAGACATTTCTGTTGCTGTGTGAGGACATTTCCCTAGGCTGAACATTTCAAAGAAATAAACTAGCTGATATGATGCATATCACTTTTGTTAACAGTGATACTTCTGTATATAGTATCTGCATTATATTACCCAGTTGCACTGAAATGTGATTAATGGTTAGGTTTTGCAGAAATTAATTTCTTTACAGCTATAAACAATAATACCACAGTAAGGAGTTGTTTACTTGACAGTGCTTCTTCAAGAAAGTGTGGTAGGAAACAAGAAAGTTAACAATTTGGAGATAACATGTCATAACTAGTCAAGAGTGATAAGCAGCAGTTGCTGAGAAGACACCCTTTGCATATTTCCTTCCCAGATACTATTGTATTGCAGCATTACTAAGCAGATGCTTAATGACTAATTGATAATGCTAAGTAAAGTTAAAGTATCCTGTATTGCTACACCTGCAGTTAATTGATAACATATGTTTGTGTGCATGTGTACATATATTGATCAATCATGACTCAAATCCATTTTTCACTGCCTAATGAAACAAAGGCAAGCACAATCTTGGGCCTGCACAGGCAGTTATATACTTGAAAGTACACATTCTATCCAGAACTTTGAAGTGCCAGCTGATTTAAGAGCAAAAAAGTATAGCCTTCAACTCCAGTTTATTAACAATAATGTAATTTTAGCCAAAACTGTGTTAGACTTCTCTTGGATTATCTGCACTTTGGAATGGAAAGATTGTTAGTGTCAGAACAGAACAATTCCACTGCTAGAAATGATTCAGAAGTTTTGAATTAACACTTTAAGCTCAAGGCACAGACTACAGGCATAGATGTGTGTGCGGGAATAAGTTTCTAGTAAATGCAGCAACAAATGAAAAAACATTGAAGGAGCAGTTGGTCCCAGTCCAACTACAAAACATTGGTGCAGTAAATAAAAACAGTTCCTGGCGCATAAAAATACTAAGGTGTACATTACAAAAATATCTTATATCCTGCCCTCAGCACCAGGCAGTCCCTCTGTCCTTGATTCAGGCATACATGAAGTATAATACAGAGGAATGCTCATTTATATTCTGCTATGCAGTATATCTTGCATTTAGTAGAAATTCTCAGTTCTTGTTCACCTTACTTCATGATGCTTTGGGGATACTGATGTGTGGTTTATAAATTGTAAAGTTGCAGCACTATCAGTTAGCATGATGCAATAATGCATGAGGGAAATATTCTGTATTGCTCAGAAAAATACCTTTATCATGAAAGTATTACTAAATTATGTGCAGGATTTCTATGTCTAAGTCTATAGAGATTAATAAAAGTAGCATAAACAAATTAATTAGATTTAAAATGAACTACATTTGGATATTTCTATGATCCTAGCTTCTAGCTCTGATAAGCAGAACATGTATTTTGTCATTAAATTATATATCTGTGAAATACATGCTATCTATGTCCAGGATTATGTTGAACCAATAAAGTGTGAAACCATTGTGTGTCAAATTAAGTTGCACAGGTATATGCATGACAGAAAGTATTTGGAATTATATAAAACTAATTATTTTTTTCTCTTCAGAGGAAATATTCTATGGAGACTGCTACTGGACCTTGATACCAAATGACTACAACTTTGGACAAGCAGATCAGCAGAATGTTGACAAGGATCTGAGGACTGGACGCAGCAAACACTGGAATTTCAGCAATGCCACAGCAACACAGAAGCAAAAGAGAAGTCCTGGCAGTGCATCATACCTGCAGCCTCTAGGTAAGTATGTTATTGACAGTTAGAAGTACAGTTTAGAACAGTGTCCGTACAATGAAGGGAGAAGAGAGGGCAATGTCTGTGATTCTGCCTGTTACTGTTATTCTAGGAACATTTCAAGTTTGTAGGTGCAATATTTTTTAAAAGCGGTCACTACTTTTGGGCCTTTAAGTCTGCAAACATTTTTATACATTTACCCTTCTGTCATCCTCATTAAAATGTGCTAAGATCAAGAACTCTTGTCTCTTGTCATGTTAATGGAGCTACTGAGCTTACTGCCAGTTAGCTGAGTTATATCTCTGATAAATGTAGTTCACAAATATGACGCCATAACAAGAACTGAGCAATGTTCTGTGGCATTAGATCTTATAGTTAGGGTATCTTCATTTATTTAACATTTGTTGACTAGGAAAGTCCAACTAGGGTAGAGCCTATTTTCAGTGGAGGCACATGGAGAAACATTCCAGACGCATGTCTTCAGAATGTGGGAGGAAACCCCTGCGAATGTAGGGAATACATGCAGAATCCACACAGAAGGCACCCCAGGCAAGAATCGAACAGGACAATCTCTTACTGTGAGGTGACAATGTTAACCACTGCACCACTGTACCACCCCATGCTAGATGTGTGGGACTTTATACATTTTATGTCTATACTCAGCTGATCTCAGCTGATTAGTTCTTTGTTTTCTTGCAGTTTAATCAGATGTTAAGTCTGCAGTGCTTGGATGCAGCTTACCTACCAGAACTATTCTATTCTGAGATTTTAAGGTTTGTTTTCCTGGTCCTACCCTTATGCTTTTGCCTAACTAACCCATATTAAGATATCGGTTTATTTGGAAGCATGATAATTAATTATTTTGCCTTTCCTCAGACAACTCTCTCATAAAACAGACTCCTGTTCAGCTGGCGTCTCCTCTGTCACTGACAATAAGAAGTATACTTGGACAATATTTGCTTATGAAACATTTGACAAGATTAACAGCTGCTGACTGCTTCAACTGACAATGTAGCTTACTCAAAGGTAAGAGCAAACTGAAGTTATTATGTATACATTATCTAATAAATAGAGTCCATATAAATAAAAAACCTGACAGGGACAGGGCAACTTAGCATTGCTTGCCAGTGCAGACCATCCCTAAAGGATTCTTATGTCATAATGAAGAATTGATTTGCAGACGCATAACTGAGACAGGTGATAAATCTGAATAACTGAGTAACTGGTTATATAAATTGATGCAATATAATTTTTATAACAATGATCCATTCATTTTGTTGACAGAAGTTGAAAACAGTTTGCAGAGCTCAGGGCTCAGATCTTCAGTAGAATATGTAGAAGAATAGCTTGCATATAATTATCAATTGCAATCCTCACATTAAACTGGTAAAGTCCTAAGTCAATGATTCCTCTGAATAGCTGTTTTGAAGACATGGCTTTATGCATTATTTACAAATATGAATGTGGGCTACTGGGCAGTCATAATCACTAAAAGACAAAATGAGACATGTTTCAATGATTGTTGTGTTCCTTTGGCAGTTTAGAGTTGAAGGTATGTCTGCCTACAGCTTCCTTTTATTGTTCTGCTGTGCATATCTATGCTATATTTCCATTTGAATGCAGAAATTCAGGGGACACCCCCATCACATTTTTTTCATTTTCATCCTTTCTTTATCCCCTTTTATCACTTTTTGTGGTTCGAATCTGATATATCCATCAAATGGTGTAATGTCAATATGGATGCAGTCACTGGTCTAATGGTATTTTGCACAATGCTAGGTGGCTTTTTTACCATATTTTAGGATCATTTGGGTTGCTGTGGCATTGGATATTTTCTGGTCCCTTTCTGGTTCTTTCTTATGGGAGTCTTTTTTTTTTAGTACATAATTGTTTAGAGTTTATATACAGCTGCATGGCCCTTATGAAGCAATATGTAGCACCATTCCATGTCATGACCAACCACAGAGTGAGCTAACAGACCATATGCTGTCAATAACAGAATCAATGCCATTTAATTGGCTGTTTAAAGAGAAACTACAAGATAAGAATGGCAGTTCCAATTTAGTTGGTGAAAACTCAGTGTTGCTACTCTCATTCAGCAATCTGTGCTGTCCTATACATTTGCATTTTTATTGTGTATTTATCTAGCTGATCTTGTAAAGCATAGTTTGCGTGTGTGTGTGTGTCTTGTGCACCTGTATGCAGGTGTGTGTGTGTGTGTGTGTGTGTGTGTGTTTGTGTGTATCTGTGCAAGTGTAGAGTCAGTAAAAAAAATGAATCAGAAAGGAGAAAGGCTGCATGGATTTTCTGGACAGAGACAGTGATTAGTTGACTAACAGTATAGAATCCATCAGAAGGCATCAGTTTAATAAACAGAAAGAAGAATGCAAAAATTCATGAGGTGTGCATAAAGCAATTTTGTTAATGAGTTGAAGAATTCAGGCTACCAGGTAATTATGATTAACTCCTCATCCAACAGGCATTGAGTTAGATGGTCTGGTTGAGCCTTCAGTGATTTCAAGTTGCATATTTGCTTCTGTGAATATTCTCTTGAAGTAAGCAAATGTAAAAAACAGTAATGCTGATCCATGAGAAAGACTGAATATCTTTAAAACATAAACAAAGAATAGTGACCTCACATAACACACTGTGTTTGTCATATCAGATTAATAAATAGAGGGAGTTAAATGTTAATATCAAACCTAAATCAGTCCTAATGATGGGTAGGAAAATATAAGCTACCAGACAACTATAATCAACAGCTCATCCAGTGATCAGGTGTTTTGAAAATTATTTAAACCAAATTGTCTTTAAATGATATTACATTCTGCATATCTGTTTTTACCTGTAAATATTCCCCTGGTAACAGTAACTGAGAAATGTTTATCCATGCTAGGGAGGACATTCCATGTTCTTGTAATTTAGGATATTCTCATCCTGTGTTGACATTTAGTCCTTAATTTTAATCAAATACCATAAATTTTGGGCAATAAACTAAGACTATAAAATACCCGTACAACACAAACCTTTATATAAATTATTTTCCCTACCAACAATTAATATGATATAGTCAGTAAACAACAAACAATGTTGCTGTGGGACTGACAATGCAGGTATCTTACATTTATTGTTCACTTGTAATAAATTCAGCAAAGAAACAAGGCAGCATTTTGGCCGGTCTGTCTTGAAATGATGCGCCTTTTAACCACTGCACTTTTGTGACACAATTTATATTAAAGAACTGGTAAATGTTTATAAATGTTTTAAGAATCATGAATGCCATGGTGAACATTTCACATAATGTGTACTCTTTTAGGGATTCTATCTGATGGTTCCATTCAGTCACTGACTGACTCTGAAAGGACTGCAAGGATAATGCATGAAGCTGATTGTCTGCAGCTCTGCCTACAAAAATAACAGCAGTAGTATAGATGTGTACTGTTTACATCAACCATTATCTAGGAATATGTTTCAGTAGCCACTAATGATGTTTATCAAACTTTTATTTGAAAGCAGTAATCAAAACTCAACATCCTTGAAATACACAGTGCTAAAGTAACAGCTGTTAATACTGCATAGATCATTGCAATAAAAACAATAAAGACTCTTTCATGATTTTTATGGCTTTAGCATGTACTGTCTTGCATATGTTTTGTTTTAGCAAAAAGGGCATATTACAAACTTAATACAGAGGTCTTCAACAAGGAAGTAAGATGATTTTTTAGTTCTGTTCTTGTTCACATTCTTGAATGACAAAGCTAGGAAAAGGAAGACTATGCAGACAATTAACAGGTACATAAAAAGGATGAAACACAGTAAAGTTTGTAGGTGAAAACCTGGCAAGTATTTATAAAATGTAGTGTTCACTCACACACACACACACACACACACACACACACACACACACACACACACACACACACACACACACACACACACACTCTGCACACACACACACACACACACACACACACACACACACACACACACACACACAGTTTATACACCCTACATTCTGTTTTCCCCCCAATATTCTGGACCATTGGTGTTCACACTTGGGAATTTTAATTGAGATAATGCTATAGGCTGCTGCAGGTCTGCTACATCTGTATATGCTAGATGCTGAAGTCACTGCTGCTGGTGCTGCTGACAATAGGCCTAGGCTGAGAAAGAGAAGATTGTTCAGGCTCAGGGTAACCTTTCAGGAGATACATGATCTGGAGATTGTAGAGTGCTACAGGGTGGACAGGGACATATTACAAGGACTCACTGAGCTCTGACGACCTCAACTCAGAGCCAGAGCCAACAGAGGGGAACCAATCCCAGTGGAAACAAAGGTATGTGTAGCCCTTAGGATACTTGCTACAGGTACATTTCAAAGACCAACTGGGGAAATGATGAGGGTGCCACAGGCATCTGCATCCAGGATACTCCACCAGTTCCTGGATGCTATACTACCACATGCCAGTTAGCACATATCTTACCCCCTCTCCCCTGAGGTGAGGGCCAGCAATATACAACAGTTCTACCATGTAGCATACTACCCTGAGGTACTGGGTGCCATAGATTGCACTCATGACACATCAAGGCTCCACCTGGTGAGCAGGGTAGAATCTACATTAATTGCAAGGGGTGCCACTCCATCAATTGCCAGGTCATGTGCAATGCCCAGGGGATTATCCTGAATGTGTGTGCTGGCAGCCCTGGCACTTATCACGACTCCCATATCTGGCACACATCACAGCTGTATGAGATGTTTTCTAGAGGGGACATCCCACATGGCCATTTACTGGGGGATGCTGGCTATGCCCTGGAACTGTGGATGATGACACCCATCAGAAATGCACACACACCCACAGATGAATGCCATAATGAGGCACACAGACAAACTAGGAACATCATAGAACATGTCGTTGGGCTGCTGAAGTCATGGTTCTGGTGTCTCAATATATCTTGTGGAGCCCGGCAGTATTCTCCAGCCACATGTGCAAATATATTCACACTATGTGCTATGCTACACAGTATGATCTTGTGTAAACAGCTGTAGCAGGATCAGCAAAGGGACGGGATACACAGTCTCCCACCAGTGACTACGTCAATACAGCCACAGTCACAGGAGTACTCGGAGGAGGCACCCCTTGCTGATGTTCCTATAAGCAAACATAGGCATTCTCAGTACATCTTGGCACTGGCTAAGAGGTAATTCATAGCACATTCACTGACAATGTAGGGACCTATGGACTGACACCTTATTCCTACTCACATATAAACATTAAAAATGATGGCAGGCAACCCACACATCCTGTACCTACTCATGTATTGGCTGTGTACTGGTTGCATCAGACAGAGTCAGTCCCAAACTACGGTTGTGTCAGCTGCTGCATTTGCAAGGTAAGTCCGTAACGTTCACAGTACTTGTAAGGATTATTATGATATGGTATTGTATGTATGGATCCAGTACATCATGCAAGTAAAGATAGTGAGCTACTTGGAGAGAAATTAGATCCCCTGGGGACTACAGATACCCATTCCACTAGCTTGTTTCTATGAGTATTTACTAGGCCTCATGCATGAAATACTCATGCAACAGATTACTGGTACATCTGTCAAGGGAGACGTTAGACAGTGAGGTGACATGATACTACTGTGTATCTCAGCAGAACATGTGGTGGTGTTCCACCACCCCCAACACAGCAGTGTTCTCTTGTAACTGCTGTAACAAAAACTCTTCATTGGTATATCAGCATGTCATGCAGTCTCAGGACAGTAACATAGAAATTGATCATATATTTCATATCTTACTAAGCGCAGGAATAACAATATACGTATTTATGTAGTCCACTGTGTGATGAATGACCCTGTCTGTAAAACAGCCTGTGTGCCTCAAAGGACTAGGGTGATTAGCTGGTGTGCTGCCATTCATGGTTTTAATCTAGATGTAACCATTTATTTTGGATGTCAGGCATTATTATTGTTTGTTACATCTACAGACTGTCAGCATGCGTGTGATGTAATATTAACCTTGGTGACATATTAAATATGTCACAAAAGTGAAGAAAGTCATAGGCAAGTTCAGTGACATGCAGCAGTGCAGAAACATAGACAGATGTCATTTTGTGTGACACTCAATTCCTGGGCTAGAGTACAGGTAGGTGTGGGCTGGAGTTAGTTTATAACTAGCAAAAGTCTCACTGGGCATGCTCATACACTTAGTTAAGCAGAGCTCAGTTCTGTTGCTCCTCACTCAAAATGACTTGTTATATATAGATATGTCTAAAGCTACATGCATATATGTATACATAGCTGTCTGTCAGTATCACATTCTCCATATATATATATATATATATATATATATATATATATATATATATATATACATATATACACCTTTATGTATATATAAATCTATATACACACATATATATTTATACAGACATACAGCTCTGTCTCTCCCCATACATCTACATAACACATATGCATATATGATACACACACACACACACACACACACACACACACACACACACACACACACACACACACACACACACACACACACACACACACACACACACACACACACACACACACACACACCTTCATGTATATTTACTTCCCTCTTATCTACATATATATGTTTATCTGTCTGTGTATGTCTGTATCATTCTACATACCCTGATACAGGTGACTGAAGCTGCAGTATGACACATATATAATGTTGTTCAAAAGACCAAATGTAAGGGCTCAGCAGTAGATAATGCACTTCCCTACAGCCCCCTCTGCCTGCTGGATGTCACAACACATTAAACCAACAGGTGAATGGGTGGTATGTATCATGTTGTGTATGCACACACTGACAGGGCACATTGCTTTTGCCTACAGGTTTGCCCATCCAAATGCAAACAGCCACATATGGCCAAAATGGCTATTGTAGACACATACCTGGTATAACAAACATTTTCTGTCTGCAAGGTTACTAGATACAGAGAACAGTTGAGAAGCAATATCACTCTGCAGCCCACACACACTGTTCAACACAAGCCTAGTGTATGTACTCCACTAGTATTTCCCTGCAGTCACATATAAGATAGACTTAAGCTGTGGTGTGTGCTGTAAATGCTGTGATCTGTAGTGTGCAACACTAGATTTATTTATTTATTTTATTTTATATTTTTTAACTGGAAAATTCTGACTGGATCAGGTCCATTTACAGTGGAGGCCCAGGGAGAAAAGCTCCGAACATTGGTACAACAACAAAAAAAAGAGAAATAAAATAAAAATGTATACAGTGCTGTGCAATGATCATGTAAAAATACAATGTGGAGTTAGACATTTAACTAGACACACACTGAAAATATGTATAACATATTGGATGAAGCTAGACTTTTTCCAGCAGAAAACATTCAGGAATTTACATTTAATGTGCAGGCCTATAATGTTTTGACAAAAGAGAGAAGCAGTTGCCCACTATGAGAAGTAGCAACTAATAGCCAGAGTAACTGGCTGGGTTTACTGGTTGGTGGGGTTAGGTTTGGAAGATGGAGAGTTGGAATGGAAAGATGAGAGAGAAGAGAAAGAAAAAGATACAAGTGCATAACCAAGTATTTAGTAGATGTGCTTTGAGGGAGTTTTTGAATTGTGGGGTGTTAGAGGTAGTGGTCAGAGAATGAGGAAGGGAATTCCAGTTTTTAGCAATGGTGTGGGAATAAAGTGCTTTTCCTGCAGTATTGTTTCTCCTGGCGAGGCAGAGGAGAGATTGTTCACTAGATCGGAGGAGATGGTTGCAGTGTAGTGGGTAATAAGAAGATTGGATGATGAGGTTTTTTTTTCAGGGTACTTGAGGATGTAAGCAGTGGTGGTAGTTAGGTAGTTAAGCAGTTGAGGTAAACCTGCCATTTTTTTTTTTTTTAATGCAGCATAGTGATGTGTTCTGTAAGTGGAGTTTGTAGCAAACTTGGCTATCTTATTGTAGCAGGATTCTAGCTTGTCTAGCTCAGTTTTTCTAATATGGGTGAAAATAGGTGCCACTTACAGCACTGTGGGCAGGAGGTGACTCTGGGCAAGGGTGACTCTTGCTTGATGTGAGAGAAAGTTTTTGAGCCTATATAGTGTGCCCATTTTTTGTGAAGCAATTTGTTGGTTTGGCAGATGTGGATATCAAAGTGAAGATTATTGTCAATTTCAATGCCAAGAAGTTTGGTGTGGTTAGAAGGGGAAATGGTAGTGCCATTTTTAGATGTGATGGAGAAGGAGAGGGGAGCTTTTGATTTATTAGGAGAAAATAGTAGTAGTTTTGTCTTATTGGGGTTTAGGATTAGTTGGATACTTGAGATCCATTTTTCTACAGAGTTAAAGGTTTCGTAGAATGGTGGGAGATGAGGCATTGTAGATCAGGGTTGAATCATTTGCATATTGAATACGTGTGGCATGTTGGGTTGAGCTATTAAGGTTGTTTGTGAAAATAGAAAAGAGAAGTGGGCCCAGTATAGAGCCTTGTGGGACTCCTATAGTAGTTGGAAGTTGAGGGGATAGTGTTCTTTGCCATTGGACAGATTGTTGTCTGTCAGATAGGTAGCTTCTGAACCAGGCTATGGTAGATGGGGTGAAAGATACTGAGGTTAGAGAATCTAGCAGGATGGGGTGAGAGACCCTGTTGAATGCCTTTGAGCGGTCCAGAAAAATGGCAGATGTATATTTGTTGTTGTTCCTGTGGAGGTTAACTAGATCAGAGAAGGAAAGAAGAGCAGTGGTTGTGATAGACACCCTAGATAGATAGGGGTTCTAAACTCACTCCAACCCACTTGGTGTATATGTCTGTCTGCATGTTCCTGCATAACAAATGAGAATCCCAGATTGATTTCCAAATGTCAAGGGGTCTGCACTTTTTGGCCCTTGCAGGTGCTGCCGGCCTCCAAGCCCCCCTTTTCCACAAGGCCTGCCAATATATTTTAACAGTACCAACTGCCATTGTAATGCCAGACTTAAGCCACAGCATGTGCTGCAAATAGTGTGCTTGTAGTGTGTAAGACTATATTGGTAGGGGTTCTAATCTCACTCCAGCCCACTTGCTGTGTGTGTATGAATCTCCCTGCAAAATGATCACCAACACTGACTTAGAAAGAGGTGAGGTTTTGCAGTATTTTGGCTGTCACAGGTGATGTGCACCTCCAAAGTCCTGACTAGAACAAGGCCTGCTGATGTCATCTACCATAATATTACCTAAAGAGATGTAAGGGCACTCTTGGGTTTGGTACGTGCAATAAGTACTGTGATCTCTAGTGTGTGCCATTAGATAGGTATGGGGTTCTAATCTATCCTGTGTGTACTGTGCAGCATTCTGTACATAGGAATTGATATTGGTACGATTCTCACTGTAGCCAGGTGTGTGTATGTGTGTGTGTGTGTGTGTGTGTGTGTGTGTGTGTGTGTGTGTGTGTGTGTGTGTGTATGTGAGCATTTTACATCAGGATATGGGATCATAGGATCATTGTACTTTAGTAGCCTAATGGGACTAGGTCCAATAAAATCCTAGTTACATTCTTAGCCTTATATACATGATCAGCACATATTGCCTCTGACCACAAGGGACACATGCAGAAGCCCTGTGGTGACATGACAGTCATCCAGGCATTCATACAGATGGCATCTGAGGATTGCCAATGAGGTTCACTGTTTGCCATTAGGTGGGAGTGTGTTTCAATGGTTTGTGAAAGTATGGTACACAGATCTCCCCCACCAGCATGTATTATTATTGTCACACACCACATAGTGTCCTTACAGTGGGTAATACGTGTACCATTCCACTTACAGATATGCATTTGCAATGCAGCAGGGTCAGACACTGCCCTATATGCAAAGCAGAGATGACTTTTGAGTGCTCTATATGACACAAGCTATAGTGACAGTTATTGCACATAATCCCCATAGGACAGATACTGGAGATTTGAAGTTCCAATCTGAGGAAATGTAGCACTGTGTGCAATTGCCACTGGTGCTTGTAAAGGTACATGAGAAAATGGTCATTGCAGTGAACCAATGCCATGCTGAGGAGAGACTACATGGAGGTTATAACTACATCATTATTGGGTGACAGTGCCCTTATTAATAATATGAGCATGATATACTACCAATCTTACCCCTGTGAAGACATGGTGATCTATATTAAAGTGGGTGTAAACCTGTGTGGCCAGGCCTGTGTGCCCAGGTCTATCACCCCTGTGCCTGTACATAAGGTATTCCTAATGTGCTACTTACCAGGAACATTGCTGTTACCAATATAAATTATATTGCATGCACATTTGCATGGGGTTATGGCCATGAGTATGTGAACAAGCATATTTTCATGAAGACTCTCTTGTAGGAGAGTGACATAACTGGGGATTGTATGACTGCTCCCAGTTTGCTGCACCATGAGGTCATTCTTGTCCTCCTGTCAGCTACAGCTGGGTCTATGCAGTTGCACAGGTGGTTGCTTAAAGCATTGTTGTAGAGGCAGCCATACTTTCCTGTCCCATCTGAGGTTGGTGGTGCAGTCAGGTCACTTATACCATTCCATAGGATGTTATCCTTTGCTTTGTTGAAGTTTACACCCATGTTTGGTGAAAGGGGGGTTCAGATGTTAGTCTTACATGTAAAAACATAGAGTTCTGGTCAGGTCTTATCATGGAGGACCTCACAGTTCAGGTGCTACAGTGGTCACCCATATATGCAGTATATTGCCCCCCCCCCTTTGTGGCGATTTCACTCTACTGGTTCAGGGCACTATATTTAAGGATGTGGAATAACCTGTGCCCAAGTGAGTTTGATCCCAAGTAACAAACACAGTTGGTGTTTAGTGAAAGTCATCCCACATCATGGTGTTGTGATGTAGCTTGTTAGACACAGGTAGATTCAAGTACACACAGCAGGTGTTGTGAGTCATGGAGTTGCCCCATAGCTGGAAATTGCTTCATTAGGTGGCCTACCAGCACTGAATAGCAACTGCATTGTCTCCAGAAATCACACTGTTTATCCATTCTGGATGTGTATCTATTTGTAATGACTATGGATACACCATCAGCATTAACTGGCACATTTTCACTGTGGGTTCTCAACATGTAGAAGGACGGTTAGCCTGGAATGGCTGTGGTGCTGTCCACAGCCCTGAACCAGGTGTGTGCAACTGCACAAAAGTCTGCATCTTCCAAGGTGGGGACACCATCCAGTGATTGGAATTTAGTGGTGGCATTCATAGCGTGTACCAGCAAAACCATGATGTTGTTTTAGAATGGCATTTCCTCCATAGAAAGTTTACCCATAAGGCACTACCTATAAGATACAGTATGGTGATGGCAGCAGCTTTGTCCACCACACAAACTGCCAGGGGTGACAGATGAACACCATTTATGGCAAAGCATTAAGGTCTGTTGAGCAAGTCATCACAGGAAGTCATTTACTGGATCTCCTTAAAGTGATACCATATGATAAGCCAATTATTGACATCAATAATTTTCCTTGTGTATTGAGCAATCATCCTAGGTGAAGATGTAATGCAGCTGAAAGGTAGGAGCATACCCATCAGAAATAGAGTCTGTAAACTCAGTCATGTGTCTGCATACAGTCCATTGAGGTATGTCTCAAGTTGTGCACACCATCAGGAACTATGACATCATCATAATGTCACCTGATGTTGACAGACCTGCATGCATGTGTGTTATGGCATATCCTGGCATCTCATAAACATCTAACTGTGAGCTTATGCATGTGTAGCCTAGTGACAGGGACATCAATGTGCCACATGATGTAATCACCTGTGAGTAATAGGGTTGAGTTTGTGTTTTGTCTCAGCTGTTTGACCAGTGAGACAGTGGTGCATGCACTATTATGTGTACTGTGTTCTGCAGAGATATGTGTATGTGTACTGAGCTTGAAAGTGGGTTTCTGAGGTGTCTGTCCTTTGTGTATGTGTCTTGTAAGGAGCTCCACACATGCAGTTGTGTGTGATGTGGGTGTGGGTGGAGTACATGGCAAGGTGTGCATGTTGTTAAAGTTGTCATTGCCATATGTAATGACCAGTGTGTGGGGCGCTATGGAGTGAAGGTTTGTTATATAGTCACATCTGTAACATGTTTTGTTTGTGTGGCATAGCAGTATAGGGTCTGGGACACTGTCCACATCTCCAGAGCAATCATTGATACTGCCATTAGCAATAGATCCTTGCTTGTGTGTACAACAGCAGGCCTTCATTAGGCAGTGGCTTGACAGATGCTGCAATGTAACATGATATCACCTTTATCTAATTCACCTAAGGTAATGCAGCTTCTGAAAGTGTGACATGACATGGTTGAGTGGGTACAATGCTTTGCCAGGCATGTGGCCCTTGCATCAACCATACTCCCAGGATTAGGCATGGTCACAATAGCACACCTACAAATGTGACAATGTACAACTCCAGCAAAGATAGGGTCATGCTACTGCAACCTTGGGTTGACAGCCTAAACACATATTCTGTAGGCACTCCTTGCAGTGAAGATGTGGATGTCCTTGCATGCACAGAGAACTTGATCAATGTTGCAGTCATCACTCTGGCCTTGCTAGTGTATACTGCCTGTCAAGCAACCAGACAGCACACTGGATGTTGTGTGACATGATGTGCGAACACAGACATGCTCCATTTACCGAAATGTACAGTATGATATATGTAGGACATGCATGGGTGCACACACTTTGGCCAAATGTGACCACTCCTCTGCAGTAGACGTCAGATCCATGGCACCACAGACATGCACCATGAAGCTGTTGAAGGTCAGGCTGTGAAATTGTGACCTAACATGGATCACCACCACTGTGGTGCTTACTTAGAAAGGTTGCATGTGTATGTCAATGGACATTGTACATGATATTGTGACACTGTAGCTGTGCTCCGACTCACAATCTGCTCATTATCCTACTGATATTCTGTGAACCCTGGAATAGTAGACATAATACATGCCACACTGTAATGTGTGCACTGTTTGCTACTCAAGGCATCTACCTGGAAAAAAGTATGTCAAGCCTACAGAGCCTTGCATGGCATGGGACAACTATGTGGATGAGCAAACAGGCTGTTCCTCATGTGGAGCTTGGTACTAACATTTTGATTTTGGTGAGAGACAAAGTGTAGGAGCATGGTATCCCAGGAGAGAGTGGTTGTGTTGATTCCAGCAGTTGTAGTAGCCAGGTACCAGCAATTCAGAGAATTCCTCTCTTGTCAGCATTCCTCACAAGGTGATTGTGTCATCACAGTACACACTGCTTGAGTGGTGTGCAACTGTAGGATAACTGTGTAAACACTCCCTCCTTACCTTTCCCAGGGTGTATGTATGTTTCCCCACCCCCCCACAGCTTGCCTATGGTCTGAACATACACAGGCATGTTGACTGACTGCCTTCTTGGAAGCCATGGTGGAATTAAAGTCAATAAGTAGTTGTACACAGGGCAAGTAGCATGCAGTGACAAGCAATGTCCCCAGATGTCTCAGTAGTGTCACATTTACAGCCATGAAAGGACTTATCATGGAAATGATCAGCAACAATGCAGTACACCTGCAGACACTGGCCCAAACCCAATTTGTTTTTTCCATGGTCAGATTGTGGCTACCCTAAGCTTTGAACCTAATTAATTATTACAGTATGTGATGGATGAGGGGTAAATGACTCACCCCACCTACCATGGCCTAAGAAGGAATTTGACAAGATTAGGCTATCAGGCATTGTGGACACACTGTAGAGGTCATTTACAAATGTGTATGTTAGCCGTTGGATAGCCAAGTATCTGACAGTCATTATCTGGGAAGATAGTAGGCCAGCTCTACATTGAGGTCAGTCACAAGTGGACTACACACATCATTCCTGGGACTACCCCCCCCCAGACATTCCCTTCTCTGCAGTCAAGGGCACTGTAATTGACCTCAAGCTAACTATATTTGCAGATCTTTGAAAATAAGGAACTGTAAATTGCTCCTACACAGAACCAACAGCTATCCAGGATGAGCTGGCACACACAGTCAGTTGTTGTCAGAGACATTCACAAATAATGCATGTCAAGGAATGCACAATATTATACTTTTGTCACTCATCCAACCCTTGGAAAATATCATATTGTCTGCATAACTCCAACAGTTGACCCATTAGTCAGGTACTTATGGACACAGAAAGTGATCTACCATTTGACTTTCAGTCGTCAGTAAGATGTGGGGCTTCATGCACTGTTGCACACCCTATAGAGAAAGGTGTGACATGTAAATCCCAGAATGTCATTGTTACACTGTATTTGGCACTCATCACACCTATCATTGAGTGCAATGTGACCTTTAGTTTGTAAGTACACAGGCATATCTGACAGCTGTGACAGCCAGAATGGGCCCACAGTAATCCAATACACAGTGTACACAACATGGCCAATGCAGACTGTGTCAAGGCCGTAACTGTATATTCTGTCTCCTACATGCTTTGGAGGGGGAAGTATATGTCTGCCATACAGGGGGGTGTCTGATCACACTGTGTACCACCTGCACATCCAAAAAAGGACTAGCACGAGATGTACCTGTTCTACATAGCTGCAACTTGACTGTGGTATAACTAGGACATGCTGCACAGACAGGTATGTAACCCTGACTCTACACATTACATGTAACAGTCTCCCCATCCATGTGAAGCACATTCCTGCTCTAATGCACATCATGTGCAAGTTACACAATGGGAAGCAGAATAAGGCAATCATAACTGATGTAGGAAAAATGTCTGACATGGACACAGGGGAATTGTAGATGGTACATTTCCTATGCCACAACTTGTAGATGTGTCAGTTCCCAGACCGTGCTTACACTTATCAAGGGTACCACACCGTGTCAGAGACTACCGATGCATGAGTAGGTTGCATGAAGCCATTGTCCCTGTTAGCCTGTGATGCACATATGAACCTATGGTGCCATGTACCTATACTGCTTTACCTTTGTGAAGACATTTTGTTTCTGTGCTGACATTCCTTCCTGTGCTCTGATGTATATAGGTTTATTGTAGCAGCATACTCATAGGTGTGTCCCAAGCAATTCTGCACCTGAAACATAAACATTTCTATGAGACACCATTCATTGTGTAAGTATACAGCCATCACATCTTCATCCAAATTAATGTACACAACATAATGTGGTTTACTCATTACAACTGGCAGCAGTCAATATCTGTCAGTGACAGGTACAAGTGGCATGTGAAAGGCAACAGTGGTTTAAAGAAATGCATAGTAATTTAGGTACTTACCCTGTGCATCAGACACATACCTTCAAGTCCCTGCATCGATGACAAGGATGACAGGGATGTGGCACAGGTATCATCACTTGCACAAGGTATTGTGTGGTGGTACATGCTGTGGTAGCATTGTCGCCTCACAATAAGATGTCCTGTTCGATTCTCAGCTAGAGCATCTTCTGTGTGGAGACATGCGTGAATGGGCGTACCTTCATTGAAGGTTGTGTGTCAGGGACAGCAACTCGGCACATAAATATCTACTGCCAATCATTTGCAGACCAGAGTTCTGCTGTGGTGACCTCTAACCAGGATAAGCCGAAAGACACAACATGAGGCTTAGGCTGACCCAATAGGTTGTCAAGTGTGTGTGTGTGTGTGTGAGTCAGGAAGGGAAGCAGGCAAGATGATCCATGGTATGTGCAGTGTGTGCTGCAGCTGACCTGATTGTGATAGCTGTGTGTGTGTGTGTGTGTGTGTGTGTGTGTGTGTGTGTGTGTGTGTGTGTGTGTGTGTGTGTGTGTGTGTGTGTGTGCCTGTGTGAACACACTCAAGCTCAGTGCTAGCCCTACATGACTGCATGTTGGACAGCTTTGAACTGTGCATGGTAGATCTGACAGTTCACCATCTCCTCCCTTGAACATGGGAATTGGCTTTGCCAGGATTTCAACTGGCACCTCCATACGAGTTCAATGGTCAACTCCAACCAGATCTTCCATCACAGACAATGACCATTCCAAGAGAGATATTCTGCAATCTCTCCCAGACCAATGTCTTTCTGCTGCATCAGTCAATTGACCAGGCTATCAGCAATGCAGTGGAAACAGTCACTGATGTCAGACTGTGCTGCATCCATAACCCTGAGCATTTATCTGGAGATCCTTTTAGAATGAACCTGTGCCTGCATGATGGCCCTAAATATATGCTAAGTGACACGTGATGAGACACCTACAACACATGGTGGAAGGACAGCAGGCCTCCTATGAGCACCCCTATTAATCCGCCTGTGTGGACCCTCACCATGTCTTTGGCTATGGCCAGTATCAACACTCACTGCAGCCATAGTAGCCACACTTTCCTGTTCAATGTCCCCATCCAGTGACTGTCCAATATCTGTGGTCTCAGGGCACTGGGTATGCTGGGCATACTGACTGTGTACAGTGATAATGAGGGCAGATGAGGAATGTCAACCTCTGTGACAAATTCAGCCTCTGCAACCCCCACTCATGCCTCACTTTGGCCACCATCATCATCAAATTCATGGGACTGTCAGCACTGCTCCTTCACTGGACCTGTGGTGGCAGTGGTGGAGGCTGGTGTGCAGGGCAAGGCTGCCCCACCAGGATGGTGAGCATGCTCTCCATCCAGCACAGGCATGCACCGACAGTTCGGTGAACCACCTTGCCCACCATACCTGGCAGTTCTTGACGGGTGATAAAATCACCCCTCCACCTCTGCTCCCAGAGGGGGGCCCAGCCCCACCCCATGGGGTGGAACTACCCATTGCCACACTTAGTGCAGAAGCAGCAGAGAGGGCACCACTAGGCTGTGGCCCAGATGTGCTGGGCCCTGGTGCCACAGTCGGTGGAGGCAAGGTAGGTGAATTGCCTTGAACCAGCCTACCTTGTCTCACTGCAGTAAATTAGATATAAACATAAGGTAAGATTAGTAATAACTAAACCAATTTTACTATTAACATAATGGAACATAATATTGATTAATCCAAATATGTATTAAGGTATAGTATGAGGGACACAACAATAAATAACATAATGGTAAGTATGCTAACAGCAAATCAGTATGATATAACCCATAACACCAACATAACAGTTAGTTTAAAAGAATATGTTAAAATCAAACCATAATAATAAATAACAGTAACAAATTAATAAATTTCCTAATAATAAATTAGAGAAGATAAGGGGTGGGGATAGAGAGAGAAAAACATACCATTAATGACTTTGCAGGTAATATTACCACACAGACTAATAATACATACTTCTACAGGTGTGCAGTGTCACTTGTGTGTACAGTGACTCCAATTCTTGTATAGATGATGTTACATGTACAGAACCTGTCAATCTGTTAGCATGGGACTTTATGGGTCAAGCACTAACAAATGCAGGTACACAACTACAGGGAATTATTTTACACAGTGTGCTCATACATTACTACCAAGGTGTTCTGTAAACTGACTTGACAATAAATTGCATTCCAAGTAATGTCATTTATCTACAAATCATGGACCAGACATATAGGGCATTATTCATTACATCTGGAAAAATTGTGACAGTTGAGAGGTATGTTCATGTACATTAATTAGACTAGACAGCTGGTGATTTCTTAGTTGGCTGCCATGGGATTAGAACCCCTCAAGCTGTGACTCCAGGGAACATGTTCACTAAATTTAACAGGTGACAGATGTCAGAATAGAAAAGACATGGCAGTGCATACAGGAATGCTTCACATTTATTGGAAAAGATTATTTATCAAGGTACAATCCTGCTTTACACTTTATTGATATTGCTCCTGAAGAACATGGATATCTGCCCAGAACAATGGGTACCTTACCCATATATCTTGTTCCTGGAGTGGGAGGAATATACAACATTATTTGACTCCAAATGGCCATAACACAGGGCTTGAACTTTACTGCGGGTATTGCTCTACATTTATCAGACAATTTTTTCTCCAGTCTTTATTCATTTTCTGTTTTACAGTTGACTGGTGTCAGATTAGAAGACACATGCAATGACTACAGCCATACTGCACAGTTATTTGAACAGATCTCAAAGCACAATTCTGCTTTAAACTTTATCATAGGTTCATAGGATGATACTAGGCTATTGTCCCAGAGGCTCTTATAAGCCTAGCCAAAAAATTTTGCCCATGTTCCCTCAAAGTCAGCACCTGTTTCTCCTGTCCTGCAGGGACATAGTTGGGATCTCAGGGGTGTATTTTCTGTTTCCCATCCAGTTGTCCAGGTTCCTCTTAAAGAGGGCTAGAGAAGTACTCTGCTTCACATGGAGATGGATTCTATTCCACAGATGGGAGAGTCTTTGGGACACAAGTATATCCTGCCAACAAGTTCTATTAATGTCACAGACCAGGTTAAGGCCCTGTGTGTGGGTTGCACGAGTGGAATTTGACTTATGGATATACAGCAACTCCATCAAGACTGGATATGAGATGGCATTGTATGCCAGACACAGGTCACCTCTTTGCATTTTGTACAAGACTCAGTAGATGGACAGGACTTTTAACCTATCTGTATAAGATAGGTGTTTGAGATGCTGGATTTTCCTGGTCAGGAACCTCTGTGGTCTCTCCAGCTACTGCATGTGCTTGGCAAGGTACATGCTGTAGGGGGCATTCTACTCAATAATGGATCTGATAAGGGAGGAGTACAGGAATCAATTGACCTCCTTTTTCCTGAATGAAATACCCTTATTTATGAGGCGGGCCATGTAGAAAGCATTCAGTACAATGGAGGCAACGTGATGGTCAAAAGTCAGGTTGCTATCATCCTGGGTGCCCAAGTCCCTCATGACTGATTGTGTACTTAGAATGTTGTTATTAATGTGATAATTAGTGGGGATGCCATTTTCTCCAAAGGGGATAATGATGCATTTCTTGGCATTCAGTTTGAGGACATGCTTCTGGCACCAGTCATTAGTATGGGTAAGGCCCTCTTGGAGGATGTTCACATCACTAGGGGAATTAAGACAGCACCCAGCTTGCAGTCATCTGCAGACTTGTTCATCCACAGACCATTGGTTTTGGCTTGCACCTTAGAAAATTATATCCCAAACAGTAGAGGTCCCAAGACCAATCCTTGGGGTACACCGCTCATTACAGGTCTACTACTAGAGGTGGCTTCTCCTATTTTGACTGAGTGCATTCTATCAGTGAGCCAGTTAGATACTCATCTGGTAACAGTGCCCAGGCTTTGGTTGAATAGGGTGCCTAATGGAGCTGAGAGCTCATGCCTGAGTTCATGTAGGATACAGCCAGGGATGTTATCGGGTCCCGTGGAGACTGTATTTTTTGCCTTTGAGAGGGCATTCAAGACCTACTCCCTGGTGATGAGGGGAGGGGGGCAGGTAATGTACCTTAAAATCTGGCATTTATACACTTGAATACCTGGCCATAATGTCAGCTACCTTACCCATACACCTTGTTCTTCAAGTGGGTGGAATATACAGCATTATATGACACAAACTGGCCAGAACACAGGCTTACTGTGGATATTGCACTATATTTATCAGACAGTTTTTTCAGCAGTCTTTATTCTTTTCCTTTGTATAGTTGACTGGTGTTAGATTAGAACACACATGCAGTGGCTAGAAGAATAGTGATCACTTCTTTGTTTGAAACAGTACATATCACAGCACCACCATCCTTTAAATCTGTTTATTACTGTTACTTCAAGTCTGGCATGTACAGCATGGATAGCTGTGTCAGACCTCTAAGTAATAACCCATTTACCCTTGTTATTACCTGAGTGCAATCGACAGCATATTTCACACAATGAGCACAGCAGAACAGTGACTATTAATCTGGGTAGACCCCAACCTCAACTGATGTACTATACTACATAATAATGCATGGTTATTTGACTTAACTTGGTTTACCATTTCAGGTAGTCACAGACACATTACTAAACATATTACATTTTCCAAGTATGCTATACATTACTGTTAAGACTGCAAACTCTGTAAGTACTTTTTTATCTTGACAGTACGTTATGCATTAGGTTATTGCTTGGATTTTTCCCTACTTACCACACTCACTCCTCATCCTGGCCAGACGCCCTACATAGGACTGGATATTGCGAGTCCTCTCTTCTGCAGCTGTTGTAAGTTAAGCAAAGCATTATGCGTACCAGTTTTGCACACATTCAGTTTGTTTATTTATAAATCATTGGGACAAATACTTACATATCTGTGGGATGCACCAGCCGGAGCTTCTTGGACCCAGGTGTCCAAGGTTCCCCTCTTTCTACACTTTGGGTCATCATAGTGGTGATGACACTGCTCACCAGTGCAGGGAATACTAGTAACATTGTTAAGCTCCCTAGCCAAATGATCCCAGGCCTCAGACTTACACTATGAGCCCTGATAATTGCCCTTCAGCAGCCGGGGTTCATGGTTTTTGACCAGCAGTCCAACAAACACTTTGGATTCCTGCACATCCCATCTCTGCACCCAAAAGCAAGCTCTCTAACCAACACCAGCAGATATATCAACAGCCAAGTGAGAACTCCAAAGAATGGTGTCAGATTTCTGCCTATTGGCCATTATATAGGGTGCATTCCCACCCTTATATATCATAGTGCAACTTTCTATAATGTGGCACATTGTTTAGCATCACGCAAATTCGCACAAACCATTTAAGCAAAGCTGAGCACCATGCAACCTCGCACAATCCATGTTTAAGCATAGCTTTGAATGCGCAAACAAAGTAGACTGTTTGCCATGTCTAAGTGGTGCTTAGCACCGTGCAGCTTTGCTAAATGTAACAATTTTTTAAAATTTTAAATTAAACTGATGTTTCAGTCATCTGACTCATGTTCAAAGCAACACATGCAAAATATATGACTGCTCAGGACTCGAACTTGGGACCTACTACACTGTACATTATGAATCAAGCTATCTAGCCACATGAATAGTACAGGGAAGCAAGATATCTTCACATATACTACTATGATACCTGCTAGCATTGCACAGCAAAGCTGCATGAGTTTATGCATTGGTAAGCACCACAGAACTACAACAATGAAATACATCTGGTTTCTATTTTTAGCTGTCAGACAACATTGCTAAGCACCACACTACTCTGCACAAACAGGGATAGACAGGAAAAAAATAATCAATTAATTACATCCAGTTTCTATTTTTAGATATATAGCAAATGTCAGGTGCATGACTTCCGCGGTGGTGCAACAGTAGCATTGTTGCCTCACAGCAAGAGGTTCTCCCGTTCAGTTCTCGGCTGGAGTGCAGGGAGTGCCTTCTGTGTGGAGTCTGCATGTCCCCCCCCCCACGGTTGGCTGGGCATTCGAAAGACATGCGTAAATGGGTGTGCCTTTGTTGAAGGTTGAACTTCGAGCTGGCACCTCGGCGTTCATGAAAATCTACTGCCAATCATTAGCGGACCGGAGTTCCACTGTGGCATTCCCTAACCAGGAAAAGCCAAAAGACAACAACAACAGCAGATGTCAGGTGCATATGTATAAGTGCAGCTCGGCGCTGCTAAGCATCATGCTGCAACATGCAAACAGTATGTAAAATTAAAAAATATATATATTACTGTCCTGTGCTTAACAACTGTCTAGACATTTTCTGGACAGCCCAAAAGTATGGGACAGCTTCTACACTGCTGCTTGTACGGATTCAATATCTGTGTAACTCTAATCTCCCTCGGCAGCACCCCATAATTAATATGCATGGCTCGCTACTGGGAAGGAAACGTGGCCGTGTACACAGATACATTCTGTGTAGGCTCTACACAGAGCCTATATGGATTTTATTGAATCCAGATGAGTGTGTTATGAATTAAATATTGACAAGTCAGCCATATGATGAAAAGATAATAACAGGCACAAGAATTCTTAAGTTAAGTATTTATAAAAGAGTTACATCACACAAGGCAGATTATCATTAATATTATTATTAGCAGCGGTAGTAGTAGTGATAGTGGTAGTAGTAGTATTGTTCTAATATTAGTGTTAGTGGTGGTAGTAGTAGTAGTAGTAATAGTGGTAGTGGAAGTAGTAGTAGTATTGGTAGTTGTAATAGTAATAGTATTGTAGTAGTATAAGTGGTAGTGGTGGTATTAATAGTAGTTGTAGTACTGTTAGTGGTAGCAGTAGTAGTGGTAGTAGAAGTAGCAGTGTCAGTGGTAGTAGTAAGAGTAGTGGTACTGGTAGTGCTAGTAGTAGTAATAGCAGTGGTAGTAGTAGAATTGTAGTAGTAGTGATGACAGTAGTAGTGGTAGTGCTAGTGGTAGTAGAGTAGTGGTGATGGCGGTGGTAGTAGTAGTAGTAGTAGTAGTAGTAGTGGTAAGTGTAGTAGTAGTAGTAGTAGTAGTAGTAGTAGTAAGCATCATCTTTGATGTAGCAGGGTAATACCAATCTGAATGTTCCTTAACAGTGACATTTGAAGTAGCCTTCATTCCTACACAGAATCTGCATCATTATCTATGCCTACTTACTACTTTCTTTACATTGTCATTTTTTTGTCATTGTGTACCATGTGTAACTACATGTATTACGCTATATATACATACATACATACATACATACATGTTCATATTTCAAGCCCAGACATTAATATCCTTTTAGCCTGCCAGTATATACCAAAACATCATAATAGGTGCCTAGGCTGCTGTTAAAAATATCTAAACTAGTGCTTGCTTTATTATATACCTCTCAACTGTACAGATTGTTGCAGACTGTCCAGATTTTTGGCTCCTATTTTTGGACTGTTCCTCATAAAATGTGTGATTTTCTGGCAAATCATTGAGGATTGAAGTCACTAAATAATAACAGTCATTTGAGTTTCACACTTTTATATCCTCCAGAAAATGCATGCTAACACAAAACCTTTTACTCTAGCAACTTTCTAAGTTTATAAGAGCAATACTTAAAATTTGTCCTTATTTTTGGTCCTTTGCCCCCCCCCCCCCATTATTTTTGGTTTTGTCCAGATTTCTTGTGCTAAGAGATTGAGAGGTATGTGCTTTAATTTAATTTGGTAGTCTATCCCATGTCTCAGCTTTTCTCTCAGAGAACCAGTTAGTACACTTATCATTCCTCTAGAATCTTCAACATAGGTTGTCTGATGATTCTGTACTATTTTTTAATAACCCAAACATTCCCAGAGGTAGTTGTCATCTCTAAATGCCCTGTATACCTGAATAAGGTCTCCTGTTAAATGTCTATACGAGACACAGTACAAGTTTCGATATCTATTGACCTAGGTCATTTATGCTTCACTAAATTCCTATTAGTGTTTTCAAACTGCTCGTGTTTACCGGTAGTGAATGGGTTGCCAGTATCATTGTCAGCCAGGTCCCTCTGGAACTTTCGTGTCTTTCTTTCCTTAAGTTGTGGTTCCAGATAATATAGGTGCTGGCTGAGTTTGTTAAGACCTGTAATATAAGAGGGCTGGCCCTCAAACTTCCTCAAACCTCACACATTTTGGTTACTTCCATAATGTCTTTATCAATGGTTCATTCATAATGTGCCACTAATACTTCCACAAAGCCCATGGAGGCTTTTTGTTGGGCCATGGCCCATTGGTCCATAAGTTCAGTATCAATATTATTAACTAGGGGTTGTATACATACCCTGAGCCTCTTTGGTGAAATGCCTTTGGTTAGATAGGCCTTAAATAGTTTTGAATGCCACACGTTGGTCCTCAAGGACCTCATGTTTTTGTTTAATCTAAGAAATTGTTTCACATGTATTTTCAACCTGTACATTCTCAAGACCATTATTCTGGTTGGTTGTGGGACGCAAACCAAATATACCCAGATCTTCTCGATCCGATAATAAACCCTGTAATAGCCTAGTTAGATCCATTAGTAATATCATACCATAACGGGGAATTCACTTACATGCTGTGTCCCCTGTGGTCACCATACTCATTGTGGGAAAGTCATGAAATCTAAACAATTTACAGGTAAGAATACTGGTAATGTTTGACATTTCATTTTTTGCTAATTGCGGGATGGATTGGGTGGTCTACCTTGCCACATGCACCTGTTCTGCGTTTTATGTTGGACAGACCTCTTGACTCCTTAGACTCAGAATATCTATACACTATAGTGACATAAGAACAAAGAAAATCACCAATGCACTATACAAACATACACTGGTACACAAGAATGCACTTTTCAGATTTATGGTGATTGATAAAATTATTGGCAACAAGTCTAACAAAGTGGGATGGCACCAAATACAAACTTGGAAGCTATTTTAAGCCAAAATACTGTCTGTGATTTATAAAGTCGTAAAAAAACTATTAAAGAAAGATTAGAAACAAAATATATGTGTCAATACTAGGTTAAGAATGCTGGCCAAACATTGTAGATTCACTGAAACAAATAGTAATCAAAATACAAATAATCCAACGTTGTCTATCAGCCAAACAGAAAAGAAAGGTACTTAAAGATTGTATAGTAATACATTTGAGAATCAAGAAAAAAGTATACTGCTGTTTAAACACTGAAACTGTGGGTAAAGTGTTCACATAAGAATAATTTTCTTAACAAATGACAATAATTGGGGATTAGAAATAAACAGAGCAATGAGGATGGTAAAATTACATGGCAAGCAGTGGAACTCCGAACAAAGCTCACCACTTAGCACAGCCACTCTAAGTTGCAAAATACTGCAGCCAGCATTTTGAAGCATGATCTTACATTTCTTCCCCTACATGGCATAGAGATAATGGACAGCTATCATGTGGACAGAAACACCATGCAAGAGCTGGTATAGATGTGTTACCTTTACAAACAGGTTCATGAGATGCATGGAATACCTATTCCTGTGAACAAAAAGGTATGTGTAGCTTTGAAAATATTGGCTACAAGGACCTTCAAGCAACCAGTAAGGATAGAATGGGTGTATCCCCAACATTTACCTGAAGGATACTATACTAGTTTCTTGATGGCATGCCACAGCATGTAGAGGAACATATGTGGTTCTTACATACCATAGAGGAGAGAGAGAGATAAATAACACCATGTGGGAATTTTATGATACTGCCCATTTCCCTGAGGTACTGGGAGTCATCAGCTGTACCCATATTGTCATCAAGGCCACACCTGTGGCACAAGGACAGTGGTTTATCAACCTTAAGGGATTAAGCTCTATCAACTTTGAGTTAGTCTGCAATGAGTCAGTGTGCCACCCAAGCCTGTGCCCAGAATTCCCACCTCTGACACATAAGTATTTTCCCACTGGACATCTTATTGGTGATGCCAGATAAGCTCTGGAGCCAAGGCTAATGTAACTAATTAGAAACCCATAGTCCATGGCAGAGGATGCATGCAACACTGCAAATTCATAGAACCAAAAAATCACTGAATATGTGTTTAGACTGATGAAAGCCCACTTATGCTGTTTAGATGTCTCCACTGGAGACCTAAAGTATGATACAAAAAGCCGCAAGATACTCACCATGTGTGTAGTATTACACAATATATTGGTAAGCAAACAAATACAGCAGGGTGTTGACATTGGGAAGAAAAAGTGCCAGAGCCAGCAGCACAGGAGCCCATGGAACAGCCAACTGCAGGTGATGACCGTGTAAGGCAGAATTGGGCAAAGTACAACTTCTGGCTAAGAGGCAGCAGCAGTACCTGGTTCACAAATATGGGCCATATTACGTATAATGAAAAGACTAATGATGCATGCAATACTATTACAGCCTGTGCTGTACCATGCATGGACTGGCTTTGCTGTGCATCAGACAAAGCTACCCTGGTAACAGAGTACTGAGGGTAGGGTATAGTAGTCATCATATGCGCAGGTGGGAAGGGTCACATTGCAGTTGTTGGCAGATTTTGGCAATAGGCAGATGGAAATGCTACTGGAATGAGTGAGTGTGTGTGTGTGTGTGTGTGTGTGTGTGTGTGTGTGTGTGTGTGTGTGTGTGTGTGTGTGTGTGTGTGTGTGTGTGTGTGTGAGATGATCTAGTGACTGTGCTGTTTAGGGCAAGAAATCTAGACAAAGCCAAAAATAATGCAGGTACAAAGGCCCAAAATCAGGAACAGATTTTAAATATTGCTCATATAAGCACAGAATGTTGCTAGAACAATAGGTTTCGCATTAACTTATATTTTCTGAAGGCTACAAAGTCTGAAACTCAAATGTCTGTAATTATATAGTAACTACAATCCTCACTGATATGCCATTAAACCATAAATTTTACAGGGGGCAGATCAAAAATATGAGGCAAACATTTGATATTCTGTGAAATTCTGGACAGTTGAGAGTTAGGAGTGCTGTCTCTGGTGCTGTGCACCTGGGCAGAGGTGGTCAGTTTTAATTGGTGCATGGGGTGTGCATGGGTCTCTTTGGTCAGATCATGTCCACCTTCAGGAGGAGTCTGCACTAACTGTGTAAGTCTTTTATGAAGAACATTACTGGCATAACCCACAGTGAGTAGGGAGGATGGAGTTCTCCATGAGCTTAAATGACAGGACGTGCTATGGGTGGGTTCAGCACAAGAACTACGTCCACATTTGTATCCATGGCATTCCAAGTGTCTTCACACTGGTAGTAGGTATGGAGATGGTGGCAGTATGTGACCAAGACTGTATTCTTACCTCAGCATTGTGCGCTTCCCCACGAAATGTGGAAGAAGATCATCCACAAAAACAATGATGCCCATGATATGTGGCCACACATGGACAG